>NW_025091341.1:0-5873 GCF_907166805.1 Alternaria atra
ACAAAATTTTAAAAATAAATTTTTTTTTTTTTTAATTTAAAAAAAAAAAAAAAAAAAAAAAAATTTTTTAAGTAAATATTTTCTCTTAACATATATTTTTCTGGATTAATTTTTATCTTATCAGAACAAGAATTTAATATTAACCTGTTTATAAAAAATAGTTGGAATAAATGGAAATTTTTTATTTTTTAATTCTTTTTTTATATCTTAAAAGCTACCTTTAATTTAAAGGAAAAATCAAATAATTTTTTTGATTATTTTCTTTAAATTTTAAATTTATTTTTGTTATTTTAAAAGCCTTTTTAAAAAAAAATTTCTAATAATTATTTCTTTTAAAGTTAAAACTTTCCTTTTGTGTAGAAAATGAATAACTGTATCTATTCTGAAAATTATTACCACAATGTTAAAGGGATGAATCATAGTAATAATACTAAATCTTTTAAAGGGAAAAACAATTACCTTATTATATATAAATAGTAAATAATTTTTCTAATTTTAAGTAAATCTACAATTCATGTCATAAGTTCACCATAGTACAAATTCACTTATGCACGTCCAAAGTTTTAGTCTTTTAATAATTTTATTGCATCAACTTTTAATCAAAAAGATTTTATCTCTTTTATTTTATATATATTTATTTTTGTTTTTTAATTAATAAGGGCAATTTTAAAACCTTTTTGAAAATTTACTATATTTGTTTTTCTTTCTTGTAATCTAAATTTAAATCAAAGTAAATTCTTTTTTCCCAGGGCTAAATTATATTTAGAAGCCAAGAATCTTATTTTTTCAATAATTTTTTAAATTGTCTTTATAAAATTTAAAAATTTTTATTATTTACATTTTTTAAAATTATATACTTTTTAATTTCAATGCCATTTTTAAAGATTACATTACAATAGTTGATAAACATTAAGTTTTTTTACAATAATTGATGTTAAAAAATTAGAAAAAGTATTCCATAGTAACAAATCTGATTTTAATTGATTCTAGTTAAACATTCTTTGTATGAAAATAAGATCTTTACTTTTAATGATTAACTATTTAATTACTATTTAGTTAATAATATATTTATTTAATACAAATTTATTTTTTAATGGCAAAATATTTATACCTAATCTAATTAAGTATTAACAAAACAATAATAGGACAATAATTTAAATATTATAATTTTCAAGATTTAGTACTTAGTTAAATGAATTTAGCTAAATTAACTTAATAAATTTAGTTTTTTAAATAAATTATTTATTTAATAATTTACTTAATCTATTATACTACTTTAATATATAAAAAACTGATAATTAAAAATTTTATTTATTTCTTTATATAGCACATAATAATTTTAAAACTAATTTAATTAGTTCTAAAATGATAAATATGAAAGTTAGTACTTTTCTAAATAAATGATTAAATTTTTATAAAACTTCAGAATTTTAAAATCTTCTGATAACATACTATTTTTTTATAAATAGAATTTCTAATAAATATATTCTATAAGTAAACTAATTTATAATAACTTCTTATTTTGCATTAGGATGATTTATATCGATTGAATATCCTTAAAAATATTTCTTAAAAATAGCTAAAAATCTTTAAAATTTTTTCAAACTAATTAATGATTAGTTTAATAATAAAGTAAAAACAAAGATTAAAAATTATTTCTTATACTAGGGTTTTTTATATGATACTAGGGAGTTTAATAATATATGTAATAACTTTTTTAAAAATAATTTTATTTTAAAAAGTGAAATTATCATTACATTTAAATTCAGTATTGCTGAGGTAATAAACTAGTAAGGGATTTATAATATTATAAAATTTTTTTTCAAATTAACTTATTGGATTTAGAATTTTGAAAAAACAATATTTTATTTTATAAAGGGTTTAAAAAAATAAAATGAAAATTTACAAACTAAATAAGTAAATTTATAGAAAAGAACTTTCCCCAATTGCAACATTTACATAAAAGTAATGCATTAACCAGAATTATTAAAAAAGTTTGTATCTTGGAAATCTTTTTTAATTTCTTTTAATTGCCTTTAATTAAAATTTAACTGATTTTCCAGTTAAATAAAAATTTTTTAAAAAAGTCTTTAATATTAAACAAACATTAATTTGTAAAAAAAATTTAAAAAATAATAAATTTTAATTTTTTTGAACGTTAAAATAGCAATACTATCTTTTTGAAAGATAAATTTTTTCCTTTTTTATATGATTTCACTAGATCCTGGCGAACTAGAAACTCCCCTAACTATCCTTGAACAATTCTTTTTTCGATTTGAAGGGGTCAATATGATAAATTTCAAAAAGGATTTAAAAACAATAATGGATCCCCTATTTGAGGAAAAAAAACAGAAGAGAAACAATAATTATAAATATAAATTTTTATAAAATCCGGTATATATTTAAAAATTTTTAATTAAAAAAAACTATTCTTTGAATTTATCTATAATAGTGACGAAAATTTTAAGATAAAACCAAAAAGAAATTCTAATACCCCATATAAATTTTAAAAAAATTTCCACTGTTAGGCAAATTGTAGACAATGTAAAATTTGATGATATATCTATTTCATCTAATATAGATAGAGGGTATATTAAGTTTTATGACGCTTTTCGTGAAAAGAATTTAGATATTATTAATTCACATGGTATAGATCTTGCACAGATCTACCCATTCTCTAAACTTTACTTTGATGGTAATCTAGATTATTCAGAGGATGATTTTGATTACGATGATTATTCAGATTTTTCTACACAAAAAGGGCAACAAGGTTTAAATAACTTTTCATCTAAAGAAATTAATTATTTAGATAATTCTGTTAGTTTAGGAGATTCCACACAAAAAGGGCAAGAAGTTTTAAATAACTTTTCATCTAAAGAAATTAATCATTTAATTAAATGAATAAATATTCATTTTATTTTTAATTACCCCATTATAAAATGATCTAAATGGACTTGATATATTATAATTATAGTCATAAAGTCTAAATGAGTATAACAATCTACCAAAAATAGGAAACTTGGTTATAATATTATAAATACCTTCAGCTAAAGGTTGAGTACCATTAGCTTTAATATCTGAATTTTCAACTAAGTTAATACGTGTAAATAAATTCTCTAGTTTGGTTAAACCTAAGAACATTATTAATTTAAAGTAAGGTATTACATAGTAATAGTTAATACTACCTAGTAAAATCATATAAATAACGCTAGATAAACTTAAAGATAAGTTATCTAATTTAATTTCTTTAGTGATAGAACAGATAATGAATATTAGAACTAATCTAATGTTAATTAGTTTAGAAAAAAATGTATAAAGAAATAGTGTAAAAGAACTAGTGTCAACTGTAATTCCTAAACCTAAAATGATTAAGAGGATATTAACAATCGAAATAACGAATAACATCCCTAATGCAGAAATAAAGATAAGTTTTTTATTTTTCATAAAAAATAGAAATTTATCCTTAATAGATGTAGTATTTCTACTATTGGATAAACCAATAATAATCATACTTAACCCAATAAGTATGTTAATACATAGGAATGAATCGTTAAATACTGAGTCTGAAATAGTTTTTTCAACTAAAAAAGAATAATTTCCTGTAAAAATAGCTAACACATCACCGTTATAAAAATGCTCTTTTCGAGAACTATTATATGTGAGTGTTAGAGTTATAATGGCGGCTAAAGTAAATAATAAAAGTATAACAAAATGTATTGTACTTCATACCAACAATAGTGGTATAAATCAAAGTAGACCTACTATAGGAGTTAAAAGTAAAGATGATAATAACATTTTATATAACAAAAAGAATAAATACCTCTATTTTGTATAGAATGATAATGTATCAGCTATACATTTACAATTCACCGTATGCATAGTAAGGTAATAAATCTTGATAAAAAGCATACATATATTAAATGTATGCTCCAAAAATTGATCATTCTTATCTAAGACTTGAACTTAGATTAGGATATTAGGAATATCTTGTTCTGCCATTAAACTAATAAGAATTTTGTTATTATATAGTATAACATTACTATGTTATAGTATAGTTAAAGGGCTTTAATTATCATAGATAAATCATAGATGAATCTTCTCCCCTAATTGCCTTCTACATTACATAACTGCAATTTTCCAGCTTAAATACAAAAGATTTATATTCCGGGATATGTTATACTATCTGGCAAGGTAATTACTTTTCATAACATGTTAATTGTACAAAACAATTATTTTAATAAAATATAGAGTTAGATAGGTTTTATCCTACTATTGTTCTTGTAATCATGATAAGAATAGGACAAAATTATCTGTTTATAGAAAAGTACTAATTATTGTTTCCATTGTTTCCATTGTTGGATTCTTCATCAGATCCTGAATAGGCTCCCCCGTAATCTGATCCTGAATAGGCTCCCCCGTAATCTCATCCTGAACAGGCTTCTTCATTATCCGATCCTGAAGGGGGCATCACATGTAACTATGTTACCATCAAAATGGTAAATTAAGGTTGAAACTGAATAATGGATAGCGTCTAATATTGGTGCAGGATATATACCAAATAAAACAGTAGGTATAACTAATATTAATAAGATAGTAAATTCTCTTTTAGTTAAATCCGGTATACTAAAGGTAAACATTCTTGAATAGGCTCCACCAAAAGCTATTCTTTGATACATATATATAGTGTATGCTGCAGAGAAAATTATAGAAGAACTTGCAAAAACACCAAATAAAGATGATCTTTCAAATACCCCATATAATGATAAAAATTCTCCTATGAAATTTAAAGATAAAGGAGCTCCACAGTTAGCAAGACATAGTATAAAGAATAATATAGCAAATAATGGCATTACTTGAGTAACTCCTCTGTAGAAAGAGATTACTCTTGTAGAAGATCTATCGTATAATACACCTCCTGCACATATAAATAGACCTGGTGAAACTAGTCCATGAGCCAACCCTAAATTAATAGCACCTTCAATACCTTGTATACTGTTACTAAACACACCTAGAAGATAAACTGCAGCATGAGAAACAGAACTGTATGCAATAAGTTCTTTAATATCGATTGTTCTTAATGTACTAAGACTAGCGTATACTATAGTAATAACACCAATTAGGAAAATAATATAAGTATATTCCATATAGGCTTTAGGTAAAACAGGTAAAATTAGTCTAAGTATACCATATAAACTTAATTTAAGAACAATAGCTGCTAAAATTATACTTCCACCTAAAGGTGATTCAACGTGAGCCTTTAAAAGTCATGTATTTAGGAAAATTGTAGGAGTTTTTACAGCAAAAGCTATAAAAATACCATAAAAAAAATTTTTTTAAAAAAAAATTTCCAAAAGGGTAAAAAATCTATTTAATGTGTTCTTTGTGTTAAAAAAAAGAATTTAAAATTTTATAAAAAAGTAAAAAAGTTTTACCGTTATTGACCAAAATCCATAATTTAAAATAAAGGGGAAAAATAATTCAAAAAATTAAAGAAAAAACAAAAAGAAAACCGCTTAAAAAATTTTTCTAAATTTTTTAAAATATTTATCTTTTTTATTATTTTAATTTAAAAATAATAGGAAATTTTAAATAAAAAAATTTTTAAAATCCCCTTTAAAAAAAAAAAAAAATTTTTTCTTTTTTTTTCAAATTAAAGATTTGACAAAATAAATAAAAAAAAATTTTAAAGGGTAAAGAAAAAAGATTAAAATAAAGAATTTATAAATTTTTAAAGAAAAACCCATTTTTATTCGTACACCTAAAAGGGGTTAAAAGTAAAGGTAAACATTTTTAAAAAAAAAAAAAACCCAAAAAAAAATAATGAAGACATTTAAAATTTAGTAGCGAATTAAATTCAAAAAAAATAAATTTTT
>NW_025091341.1:35044-47862 GCF_907166805.1 Alternaria atra
CATTAGCCTTTATAATTGCATTCTCTGGATTAGAACTAGGTATTGCCTTTATACAATCACAAGTATTTGTGGTATTATCTTGTTCATATATTAAAGATGCACTAGAATTACATTAACAAGAAATGGTGTTATAGTATATTTGGTAGGTAATGTATAATTTGTACACTTTATTACCTTTTTTTTTTTAATTAGAAAACAGGTTTTGTAGTTTTATCTTTTTCACAAAAGATGTATTAGAACTACATTAACTGCGGTATAATGTTGTATTCTAAAGAATTAGACTTTTTAAAAAAGTCCCGTACTATAGAAAAAAGGGGTGTGTTGCATAGGGCTATGCATTTTGATTGCAGATCATAAATATAAGGTTCAACTCCTTCATATCCCTAGGTTATACTGATCAGCATAATATTTTTATAAACCCAACTCTTTTATATATTATAGATAAATAAAAAATAGTGTAGTATTTGAACTCACCTATACAAAATTTTTCAGAATAATTTAAAGGAAATAGTTACTTACTCTCTAATTTTTTTTGGGTAATTTATAAATTACCCTGTAAAAAAAAGTAACCTTAACCTCTCCCCCGCAAGCTTGCGGGGGGGGGAGTAGATATCTTTATAACATTATTTAATCGCCTTTATAGCTCAATGGTAGAGCGGAATACTGTTAATATTCTGATAAATGTTCGATTCATTTTAAAGGCTTCTCATTTGGCTAAAAAATTTTCTCAGAATAATGTAAGGAAAATAGTTACTCCCTAGAGGATGTAAAAGGGGAGTTCGAATCTCTCTATTCTGATATGTTACTAAATTCATTAATATTATTACTTTTATCTAATGCTATTACATCAAGACGAGACAAATCTATCTTGTACTCTAGAGCAACGATTACTATCTTACTTATTTCAGCTTTTATAGCTTATGATAATTTATCTCTTTTATTTTTAGCAAAAGGTATAGGAATATTCGGTGGGTTATTCCATACTACAGCTACTACGAATTTTTTCCACCTATTTATCTTTTTAATAACTAGCGTTATCTTATTGTTAACTTCATTTTACCCTAGAAAAGTTTGATTGAAAGAATATAGCAGCCCGACTAGACTTTTATTTACAAAACTAGTTTATTACGGAACCTTACTTTTAAATAAAATGGGAGAGCAGTTTAAAATAATAGAATACTCCTTAATTATCTTATTTATTGTTACAGGAAGTGTTTTTCTAATTTCTACTAGTGATTTAGTATCCATATTCCTATCCATAGAATTACAAAGTTATGGACTGTATTTATTATCAACTATCTATAGAGATTCAGAACCCGCTACTTCAGGTGGTCTTATGTATTTTTTACTAGGGGGATTGTCATCCTGTTTTATACTATTAGGTACAGCGTTACTTTATGCAAATTCTGGTACCACAAACTTAGACAGCTTATATATAATAACTAGCATATCTAATGTAAGTAAAGACAACCTTACAGGGCTACTATATTGATATAAATCTTACTATATACACATAAGTTTACTATTTATAGCTGTAGGATTCTTATTTAAAGTTTCCGCTGCACCATTCCATTTTTGAAGTCCTGATGTTTATGATGCTATTCCTACTGTTGTTACAACTTTTGTAGCTATAATAGCCAAAATTTCTATTTTTATTTTCTTATTAGAATTAGTTCACTATACAAGTAAACCAATACTAGATCTAGATTTTTCTTGAACAAATAGCTTATTACTTAGCTCTCTTCTATCTTTAGTTATAGGAACAGTGGTAGGGCTAACACAGTCTAGAATAAAAAGACTTTTTGCGTTTAGTACAATATCACACGTAGGGTTTATATTATTAGGTTTAAGTATACACACTGTAGAATCAACACAAGCCTTTATGTTCTACTTAATTCAATATTCTATCTCAAATTTAAATGCTTTTATATTAATATTAACTATTGGTTACTCTCTTTATTGTTATGTAGATAATACAAATTCTTCCAAAAATATTGAAAAACAACAGGATAGTAATGAAAACAATGGTAATTTAACGGATGTTAATAATTCTCCTATTCAACTTATTGATCAGTTGAAAGGATATTACTACATAAATCCTGTTATAGCCTTAAGTTTAGGGATAACTTTATTCTCTTTTGCGGGAATACCACCTTTAATAGGGTTCTTTGGTAAACAGATGATTTTAAGTGCAGCAATTGATAACGGGTATATTTTTATGAGCTTAGTTGCTATATTAACAAGCGTTATAAGTGCTGTATATTATTTAGCTATAATAAAACAAATCTTTTTTGATAAACCAGATTACCTATTAAACGATGAACTAAAAGATTTTAATGCAGATGGTTTAATAACTGAAAAAAATACTATCGTTAAAAAAGTGAATGTAAATATAAACAATATTGTTATATCAACCTCATTAAGTTTATCTATTTCAGTTATTACATTAGTAATAACATTATTTATTTTTATACCTGAAGAATTATTAAGTTTAGCTAATATATTAGCATTGATCATTTTTAATTTATAAATGACAAGTACAACTTTTTTCATTATTTTTATACCTATATTAGCTATTATATTATTAGCGGTTAATTTAATCTTAGCACCCCATAATCCTTACCAAGAAAAAGATAGTGTTTTCGAATGTGGTTTCCACTCGTTCTTAGGTCAAAATAGGACACAATTTAGTGTTTCTTTTTTTATCTTTGGACTTCTTTTTCTTCTATTTGATTTAGAAATCTTACTTGTATACCCTTACAGTGTAAGTAGTTATACTAATGATATTTATGGTTTAGTTATTATGATGGTATTTTTTGTACTATTGACCTTAGGATTTATATTTGAATTAGGTAAAAATGCATTAACGATTGATAGTAGGCAAACTTCTTCATATAATAATGTAGATACTACTACACCAGTTTCCTTTATTGCTAAGCCTTATAGCACACATTAAGGTAGCTGTGTTTTATATTTCAATAACTATCAAAATATGCATATTTTAGCAGGTTTTTATTAGTTATACCTACTGTTTTATTTGGTATATATCCTGTACCAATATTAGACGCTATCCATTATTCAGTTTCAACCTTAATTTACCATTTTGATGGTAACATAGTTATATGTGATGCCCCCTTCAGGATCGGATAATGGAGAAGCCTATTCAGGATCTGATGAAGAATCTAACAATGGAAACAATGGAAACAATAATTAGTACTCTTCTATAAACAGATAATTTTGTCCTATTCTTATCATGATTACAAGAACAATAGTAGGATAAAACCTATCTAACTCTATATTTTATTAAAATAATTGTTTTGTACAATTAACATGTTATGAAAAGTAATTACCTTGCCAGATAGTATAACATATCCCGGAATATAAATCTTTTGTATTTAAGCTGGAAAATTGCAGTTATGTAATGTAAAAGGCAATTAGGGGGAGAAGATTCATCTATAATTTACCTATGATAATTAAAGCCCCCACCCCCTCCCAAAAAAAAAGAGCAAAGAGCTCAGTAAAGAGCATCCGTTTTACACGCAACAGGTTGTTTTATACATACCGTATTACAGAGTCATTATAGATAATTAGGCATAAAATTTTATAGTAATGTATTAAATATGTATATCTAATACATGAATAATTTTTATTTGTTTAATACCAAAATAAGATATTATCAATTCCCTAATGCAAGTAAAGGTCTTATACAATAAATTACTTTAGAACACCTATATTAATATTTTTTTTTATACAATGAATTTATCACTAATTTTATTTACAATTGGAATTTTAGGTTTTGTTTTAAACAGAAAAAACATAATATTAATGCTTATTTCAATAGAAATAATGCTATTAGCTATTACATTCTTAGTATTGGTTAGTTCACTTAGCTTTGATGATATATTAGGTCAAACGTATGCTATTTATATTATTGCCATAGCCGGAGCAGAATCTGCGATTGGTTTAGGTATTTTAGTAGCTTTTTATAGATTTATCTCTTTTAAATCACTCCATCTATCCTTTAGTAAACCCAAATCACCCATTAAAGCTATTAATATCATTCCAAGTGGAGTAAGAAATTATTCTACATCTAAACCCCTTAACTGTAAAAATTCTTTATATCCATAATTTATAACTGGAATTTTTGATGCTGAAAGTTCCTTTCTAATTGCAATGCTAAAGAATTCTAGATATAAAACTGGATGAAATGTGCAGGCCAGAATTCAACTAAAGATGCATGAAAAAGATAGATTTTTAGTATTGAAAATACAGGAATATTTCGGAGGTATAGGACTTGTATCCAAACCCAATAATAATTCTACAGTGGAATTTAGGGTTCACTCTGTTAAGGATATAACTAATGTAATTATACCGCACTTTGATAATTATCCCTTATTAACTAAAAAATATTCCGATTATATGCTTTTTAAAAATGTTATTAACTTAATGTTAGAAAAACAGCATACTAATCTAGAGGGAGTACAAAAAATAATTAATACAAGGGCATCTATGAATTGAGGTTTATCTGACCAATTAAAAAAGGCTTTTCCTGATACTATTCCTGTTATAAGAGAAGAAAGAGTAAATAACTATAATACACTTGTGCATTCTAAACCGTGAATAGCTGGATTTTCAACAGGGGAATCTAATTTTTTTATTGCTATTAATAAATCTAAGACAACAGACAATATATATGCTTCATTACGTTTTTCTATTGCTCAAGATTTAAGAGATGTAGATTTATTAGAGAGTTTTGTAGACTTCTTTAAATGCGGATATGTAGCTAGATATGAAAAGCGTTCAATAGCTGAGTTTGTAGTTACAAGAATTGATGATATAATTAATCATGTAATATCTTTTTTTGAAGAATATAGTATTGCAGGATCAAAGTACTCAAATTATTGTTCTTTTAAAATAGCTGCTTTTTTCTTAAAAACAAAGAACTTTTAAAAGAAGATGGTCTGAAAGAAATCTTGATATTAAAAAACAAAATGGGGATTACTACTAAAAATAATCATGGAGATGATTAGGGGTTTGAGAGAGGTTTGTGGTCAGCAAAAGAGCAAAACCCTGGCCCAGTTCATTAGCAGCACGTGACTGTCAGCTAATATAATATGATTAATGGAACAGGTAATGACTGTTGCAGCTGAAAACACGAAAGACCAGCGAAATGGTTGGTGAATAGCTCACGATTCAATGGAGAGCTGGTTTATAATTATATAATTATATAATTATTTTGCAAGATAGTCAGTATAATAGAAAATTATGGTAATATTCAATAGCACTTAAGGAAAAAAGGAATGAAGAGGAAGAGTTGGTTGAATTTAAATAATGTATCTAGCTAGATTATCTTACCACTAGCCAGGACACAGCCTGGCCTGGTAGAAAAATCGAGTATCAGAGCACAAATACGCATTACAGCCGCTCGTAACTACAATACATTGGCTGCCTTGAAGTTGCCAATAATACCTGGCTAGAGGTATTCAGAGGAATTGACCCTGAATCATTAATGTAATCCCGAGGATTCTCATTTCTGATTCACCAACATTCTATGCTATACTGCTTTAATAGTTTCTTTTCTTTACGTCTATCACAGGCGAGTGTGACTCACAATCAAAGTGTTCTTTAAAGGTTTGGTGCCAATATTTATGATGGTTATATTAGTTCAGCAAATAACTATTTATTAATGCTCTGTGTAATGTTCATATCTTGCATGTTTGATTTATACAGAATAGCAGCATCAGAGTTTTCTTCTTCATTTTTAACAAATAGTAGGTGATTGCCTCTAACTGTGCAGTGTTTCAGCAGATATTATGTTTATAATTTGATATGCACTGTGACATTAGCTTCCATTAATGAAAATGTTGTTGCTTTCATTGTAGTGTTACTATTAATTGGAGCTATTAAAAGTTTCGCGGGGATTAATGCATTTATTGAAGGCCCTACACCAGATAATGCGGAGTCATATTGTCGTGTTCATCTCCTTTAATAGAATATAAGCTCAACAGTGCTAATGTTATGACAGTGCAATTACAACTGAGTCTAGCCTAATAGGTTTATTCCAACAAGATATTAAAAGTTATTGCTTACCCTGTTAATGAGCCAGCTTGCAGGTTGTAGCTGCACTTCCAATATGTTTTCATTACTTGCGGAACCATGCTGCTTCTATAAAGCACTTTAATTTAGGATGATGTTATTCATGCTGCAGCTGATAATCAAGACCCTAGAAGATATGGTGGGCCACATTTTACACTACTATTCTGGGGTAATGCCATAGCTTTTGCTTAGTAGCCTTCCCTTATGACAGGGTTCTAGCCAAAAGATATTGAATTTCCAGACATGGTCAATATTGTTTACCGTTGCCTATATAATAGTTACTATAGGAGCTCGTTTACTACATTATTACTATTTAACATTTCAATTTAATGGACCTTTAATAAACTATAAACAAGCACATGAAAGGTGATATCTTATGAGCTTAGCCTTTAATGATTTAGCTGTATTTTCTATATTCTTTGATTTATAACAAATAGGATAACTAGATTCTTTCGATAATGCTTTATTTATACATCCTTCATGAAATAATGCTAGATACTGAATTTGAGTACCAACTATTTAAGCTATTACCTTTAATGTTTACTATTTCATTAAGTGGTCGTTATAGCTGAATATTTGTCTACTATGTTAATTTACTTTAAATTATTTCAGAGTAGGTTACAATATTATTTATTTCTTAATCAACGTTTCCACAGAGCTATTTTATAATAGATACATTTGAGCGGTATTGCATTTTAGTCTGCGGACAGTCCATTTTCAGTAATAGATAAAGGATCCGTAGAGTATTTAGATCTATGGGCTGGGAGAAAGGACTATTGAATATGGGCATAATATTTGCTAGATTACTGGTGTTATTACATCTATGCATTATATATCTTTAATAGGTTAATAGTTTATCTTTTATTTAATTTGTATTAATAATTTATTATTATGTTATTTCTTGTTTACATCTCTTGTCTTAGTAATTTTTCAGAAGCAGTGCGTATAGCAATACTGCGCATTAAAGTTCCTTTAATGTAACACTTTTACAGAGTTCTTCATTACCTGGGTTATTAGATACCTTACATCATCGGTGATCAAATATCGGTGATATTGATGCAGTGAAGCATTCGTGCCAACAGCACAAGAAGTGCCAAGAGCTCTACCCAGTCGCGTCATACTATAGAGCGTCACAATGTATAATGCCAGCTATTAACCAGGCTAAAGTGCAGGAGTCACTGAATGGAGTTTATTTAGTAAGTTTCAACAGTTGGCTCCCGATGGTACTCAAGATTAATGAAAGTCATACAGCAGGCAGTTAGTTCACTGAGGATGAACAGTTCGCATTCTAATCAATAATCTTATTAAATTACTGTTAACTAGTTGATCTGTTGAAATATCAACAAATGGTTACCACATTACCATTATGCTATATAATTCATGTTACCTGAACAGAGCCAACAAATCCTGCATATACATACTTATGAATTACTGAGCCATTGCAGCAATAAATTTCCCATACTGCAATTAGGGGAGAAGAGTGTGTCAAACTTGTTTGTGCTCCCCACAAAAAAAAGAAATTAGCTCAACTGTAGAGCATCTGTTTTTACCTTTTTTGCTATGGTTGTTTATATGTTTTGCAAAAGAAAAGATCTCCTATTTTTCAACTTATTTGTCATACTATACTTCAGCTGTCTGTAAAAAGGGAAATGGTTAATTTTAACGATAATAAGTATAAAAATAATAGCAATGTATTATGATGTACAATAATTTTACTCAACTTACATTATAAGCTTGCCATATTTATACCAATAATTATAATAATATCTTATGTTAAACATACCAAAAATAAACAAAATAGTTTAATGATAAACCATTAAGTACTAACTATATTATAGAAAAAATCAAAAAACACAAATAATTTCTGAAAGAGATGAATATAATAACATTAGTTTTATAATGTCTAGTAAAGAATGATTTAGTAGTGCATATCACAATAAATTCCAAGCATTAAATCTTATTGGTGTTATGATGTTACAATAATATTTAGAAGTTATTGTAATATGTTACAAGATAATGTAATTTTTTTGCAGATTAGTTATCTGTTATTCAGTTAAATAAATATATGTGTGAGTTAGTTGTAAACACTAACACAAAACTTTTGTTTATTATATATATATAATGTAATAAAAAGTTTTGTGTTAGTGTGTTTTAGCTCAGCTCTACTTGCATATATTTTGTTTGCTGAATAACGAATCTTGTTATCACGTCTACGTTTAAAAAGAATTTTTATTTTATCTTGTAGCATATTACAATAACTTCTAAGTAATTTATTTAATACAGCATCGTAACTTATTAAAGATTTAATGTAAGATTTATTGTAAGAGTATACACTACTAAATCATTCTTTACTAGAAGACGTATAAAAAATAATGTTATTATATTCATCTCTTTCAGAATTACTTTGTATTTTTTGATTTTTTTCTATAATATAGTTAGTACTTAATGGTTTATCATTAAAACTATTTTGTTTATTTTTGAATATGTTTAACATAGAATATTATTATGAATTATTGGTATAAATTATGGCAAGCTATGAAAGTAATAAGTTTAATTAAGAATATTGTACATCCTTAATACATTGCTATTAATTTTTATACTTATTATCGTTAAAATTAACCATTTTCCCTTTTTGGACCCAACAGGTATATAATTATGATAAATAAGTTGAAAAAAATAAGTGAATCGAACACTTAACCCTCCGCGAATTTTTTTTTTCTTTTGCCAAAACATATAAGTAACCATAAGCAAAAAAAAAAAGGTAAAACGGATGCTCTACCAATTGAGCTAATTTCTTTTTTTGTGGGGGCTTTAAGCAAAAGTTTATTTTACTCTTCTCCCCTAATTGCAGTATAAAATTTGTACTGCAATTAACCAGTTAATTCATAAAATATGTATATACTGGGATTTGTTATGCTATTAGGTAACATAGTTATATAGCATAACAAGTTAATGGTAATTTAACCATTTTGTTGATATTTCAACAGATCAACTAGTTAACAGTAATTTAATAAGATTATTGATTAGAATCTGAACTAGATTCATCCTCAATTAGTTCTTTTGCCGTACTGTATGACTCATTTAAATGTTGAGTACCATCAGAATGTAACTGGTCTGCTGAAGCACGAGTTGCCTAAATAAACTCCATTCTTTCAGTAGAAGCTCCTGCACTTTCAACATTAGCCTGGTTAATAACAGCATTATACGCATTAGTAAGCTGACCTTCTATATTATGACACGACTGAATTAGAGCTCTTGGCACTTCTTGTGCTGTTGTAGCAGATGCTTTCACTGCATCCAACATAGCTCCACCAGATGGTATTTGATCACCGATTGATTGTAGAGTATCTAATAACCCAGGTAATGAAGAACTCTGTAAAAGTGTTACATTAAAGGAACTTTAATGCGCAGTATTGCTATACGCACTGCTTCTGAAGAGTACTAAAGATAAAGAGATAATAAGTGATAACATAATAATAGAATTATTAATATAAGAGTTAAATAAAAGATAAACTATTAACCCTATTAAGATATATAATGCATAAGATGTAATAACACCAGTATTTAATCTAGCAATATTATTACTTATATTCAATAGTCCTTTCTCTAGCCCATAAGGTCCTAAATACTCTACGGATCCTTTATCTATTACTTTAGTAGTTTGTCCACCAAGTTTAAGTACAATACCCGTAATGTATCTATTATAAAATAGCTCTATTAAGAAACGTTGATTGAAGAAACTAAATATGTTGTAACCTACTCTAGATAATTTAAAGTAAATTAGTATAGTAGATAAATATTCAGACAACACTATAGCGATTACACTTAATGAAATAGTAAATATTAAAGGTAATAACTTAAATAAAGTTGGTACTCCAAATTCAGTATCTAGCATTATTTCATGAGAAGGATGTATAAATAAAGCATTATCCGAAAAGAATCCTGAACCCAATCCTATAAACATATCCTTTGTTATAAATCCAAAGAATATAGAGAATACAGCTAAAATCATTAAAGGTAAGCTCATAAAGATATCACCTTCATGTGCTTGTTTATAGTTTATTAAAGGTCCATTAGGATTAGTTAAGAATGTTAAATACAACACTTTTACAGAGTATAATGTAGTAAACATTGCTCCTATAGTAGCTATTATATAAACAACAGTACCAGAAAAATAATATTGACCGTATGCAGATTCAAGTATGAAATCTTTTGAATAGAACCCTGTCATAAAAGGGAAGGCTACTAAGCTTAAAGAAGCTATAAGCATTACAGAATAAGTAAGTGGTAAGAATGGTCTTAACCCACCATATCTTCTAAAGTCTTGATTATCAGCTACAGCATGAATAACTGCTCCAGCTCCTAAGAATAAAAGTGCTTTATAGAACGCATGGTTCACCAAATGAAATAAAGCTATATTATAAGAAGATAAACCTACAGCTATAACCATCATCCCAAGCTGGCTCATTGTAGAATAAGCAATAACTTTTTTAATATCTTGTTGGAATAAACCTATTAAAGAACTAAATACAGTTGTAATTGCACCTAATCATAAACATAACATTAGCACTGTTGAACTATATTCTATTAAAGGAGATGAACGCATTAATAGATAAACTCCCGCAGTAACCATTGTGGCAGCGTGTATTAATGCAGATACAGGTGTAGGACCTTCCATCGCCATAGGTAATCATACGTGAAGTCCTACTTGAGAACTTTTAGCCATAGCTCCAATTAATAAACATATACCTACAATAGTAACAACATTTTCATTCATGTAAGGAGCTAATGAGAATACAGTTGCATAATCAAGATTACCAAACGCTCATAATATAGCAAACATACCTATAGTTAAGAAACAATCACCTACTCTATTTGTTAAAAATGCTGAAAGAGAACTCTGATTTGCTGCTATTCTAGTAAATCAAAAACATACTAAAAGATATGAACAAACCCCTACACCCTCTCAACCTACAAACATTAATAAATAGTTATTTGCTGTAACTAATATAACCATCATAAATGTGAACAAGCTTAAATAGCTAAAGAACCTTTGATTGTGAGGATCCTCACTCATATAACCTATAGAATAGATATGCACTAAAGAAGAAACTATTAAAACAGGTATAAGCATAGAAACTGTTAGTGAATCAAAATGAAATCCTCAGGATACATTTAATGATTCAGAATCAATTCATCTGAATACCTCTATGGATACAGGTATATTATTTAACCCAACTTCAAAGAAAGCTAAAACAGCTAATATTGTTGTAGTTACAACAGCTGTACATGTAATTATTTGTGCTCCTGATACTCCGATTTTTCTACCAAAAAAACCAGAAGCTATTGATCCTAATAGTGGTAAGATAATTATAGCTAGATACATTATTTAAATTCAATACTAATACTTCCTCTTCGTTTTCTCCCTTTTTCCATAGGAATTGTATTCCCTTTTAAGGGAAAAAAATTAAAAACTTCTTTAACAAAAACCCCAAATTTTCAAAGAAATTAATTTTTATTAAAAAAACTAAGAAACCAATTTTTTTACGTTTTTTTTTAGATTTTAAAAGGGAAAAAAAGGGTTTTTTTTTCTTTAAAGGGGGTTTACATATAAAAAACCCTACTATTTTTTTTTAAAAAATTATGAAAATTTAAAAAATTTTAAAAATTTAAAAAAAGAAAAAACCATGTTTTTTAAAAAAACCCTTTTTTTAAAAACAAAAAAGGGGGTTTAAAAAAAATTTTAAAAAAATGGGCCCCAAAAATTAAATTTTATTTGGGGAAAATAAAAACCCCTATTGTTATGGGAAACCTTAAACTTAAAAAAAAAATTTAAAAAAAATAAAAAGTATTTAAAAATTTGAAAAAAGTTTTAAAATAAATTTAAAACCAAACAGAAGAAAAATTTAACCTCAAAATAAAGGGTTATTTTTAATTAAAATTATTTTTAAATTGTCCCAAAAAAAAATTTTTTTTTCCCCAAGGGGGGAAATCCATGGGAAAAAAAAAAAAATTTTTTAATTTAAAAATTTCTTTTTTCCCCCCCAAAATTAAAAAAAATTTTTTTTTTAAAAAAACGGGGCCAAAAAAATTAAATTTTAATAAAACAAATTCTTTTTTTTTTCTTTTTGGGGGAAAATTTCATTAGGGAAATTTTAAAATTTTTAAATTTTTAAACCGGGTCCCTTTTTCCAAAAATTTTTTAATTTTTTTTTTTTTTTTGGGGATTTTTTTTTTATAAGGTCCCACTTTGGCTTTTTTAAAATTTTTAAATTTTGGGGTTTTTTTTAAAAATCTTTTTTTTTAAAATTTTTTTAGATTTTTTTTTTTTTTAAGGTTTTAAAAAAAAAAAATTTTCTTTTTCATTTTTTAAAAAAAAAAAAATTTTTTTATAAATTTTTATAATATTTGGTTTTTTAATTTTCCATTTCCCTTTTAAAAAATAAAAATTTTTCAATTTTATTGATTTAAAAGGGGATCTAAATTTTTGTGGCAATTTTAAAAGCATAAAATTCCCTTGAAAAGCTCCTTTTTTTATTTTTTTTTTTTAAAAAAATTAAAAAAGGGGCTTTTTTATTTTTTAAACAATTTTTTGTTTTTATTTATTTCCCAAATTAAAAAATTTTTTTAAAAAAAAATTTTTTTTTTTAAAATTTTTTTTTAAAAAGGGTTTTTTTTTTGGTAAAACATTTTCCTTAAAATTTTTTTAAAGGGGTAAAATT
>NW_025091342.1:0-24433 GCF_907166805.1 Alternaria atra
TAACCTTCTTTACAGATTTTCTAAACTTATTTACTTACTATTATTTCTAACGCTTTAGTACGTTTTTTTATTTTTCGAGCTAATTCTTCTTTATACGCGCTACTAACAACGTATTAAGTACTGCTACTTCTACTGTATTAGCTTTAGGCTTCTATTACTCTAAGTAAGCTAATTTCTTATCTAGTTTTAAGAAATCTAGTATAGATATATCTACTAATATATACGTCTTTACGCTATTTCTATAATAATCTCTATACTTCTTTTTTAAAGATAATATCTAATATTCTAGATTTCTCTTTACGTAATATTAATAAGTAACTAAGTTAGCACTATTAATATATTAGCAGGCGACCTTAATAATCGTCTGCTGATCTTCGCTTAGCTTAACTACCTGCACAGTTTCGCTTAAATTTGTATTTCCCTAAGGCGACGGCGAGTTATATTATATAGCACCTGTTGTGCTTGGAGGCGGAGGCGGAAACTCGAGCGTATAGCTCGTACCGTGCCCGTGCACCCTGGTAGATGAGAGCCGGCGGCAGTGCCTCGCCAGAAGCGCATACGCAAGCCAGCAGCGTCATCCATTCTCTGCTGCCATCTTGGATCGCTGCAGTACGCTCTTTTGGCTGCCAAACTGCCTTACTAAAGACTCGTTTCGATCGCGCGGTGATACCAGTAAAGAAGCCCTTCTCATCCATATTGTAGGTGTTGCGCTCGTCAAGGTCGTCCTCGCGCATCTTGAAGTGAAGTATAACAAAGCAGGACTCGTACCTAGCTTTACTGTCAGCGTCGTTGCGGTTGCGATCGATCCCAGCGCTCCATTGGGTGGTGAGTTTATCGGAATGGCGATGCAGAAACCGAGTAACCCAGCTCTCGGAGATCTCCTGTTTCGCAACTGCGCCAGCGAGATTTTGTACCATCTCGCGTGTAGGTGGCAAACCTCGCCTTGTGCATTTTTCTATATATAGCACTAGCTCTAACTCCTGTTCTTGGTTGAGTAACTGTCGCTCGCGCTGCTCCTCGTCTCGCGGGCGCTGAACACCTTGGTGGCGGCGCGCCAACGTTGTTCTGTCAACACCGAATTTGTTTTTCGCGACTTCGTGATACGCGGACTGTTCTCCTTCTTCATGCGATTCCAGATCTTTAATCACGTCTTGAATCGGATCCATCGTGGTGGAGTTATGACGCGCTGAAGTTGGGACGATTATCGTGTTCTAGTGTTCGGGTGGCTCGTCGGCCGAACTGGCTCGTTGGGTGCACGAGCACGGGTACCCATAGCTTATCACCCCTCCGGCAGGATCACCTTACCGGCAGCGAACACCAAAACCACCTACATCAGAGATGAGGCTGCAGCAGCTACCACAGTTGCTATTATCACGAGCTTTCTTGGTAGAGGTATCGCATAAGCATGATACTCAATCCTATCTATCTAAATCTCATTGGTGGGTTGATAGCGCGGCCTGATTTGGAGGTAGGTGGCGGAGGTGGCGGGGAAGGCGTAGGAATACCCCCTACCTTAGCACCACCTCGTGCAGCCACCACCTGCTTCTTTTTGCTCTGTGAGGTGAGCTCTTTCTTATTACCCTTTTTAGCAAATACCCTCTGCTTTTGGAGCCGTTCTTTGGCTTCCTTTGCGCGCTGTTTCTCCTCGCGCTTTGCCGCCTGATCTGCCTCCTTCTGCACCCTCCGCGCCTCCCTTTCAACCTCGGTGTTAGCGACCATTTGGCGCCTCTCTTCAAGCAGCCTTTGCCTGGCCTCTCTCCTAGCTATCTTCTCTACCTTTCGGGCAGCTTTCTGTTGTTGTGCTTGTAGTTCTTCCTGCTCCACCAGCGCTGTAAGTTTTCTGTATCTAGTGATCGCCTTAGGTGAAAGGAGTAAGGCTCCACCTTGGCTGTAACCCTCTTGCTCAAGCCTTTCAAGTGAACTACGTTTCTTAGGCTTCTTCTTGCGCCGTGGTGAACGTTTGGCATCTTCAAGCTCGTCATCACGGAGGTTGTGCTTGATAATCTGAGTGTGGACCTGAGCCTCAAGCTCCTTGGCTGCTAGAGTAGTTATATCTTCAACCGCCGCTCTTATGAGGCGTCTCATGCCTCTCCAGTCGCCTGCGCTTAGTGTTGAGGTGGTAGAGCCTTCGCGATCTTGCTGAGGAGGAGGGGTGGTAAGCTTCTTGAGGATTCTATCTGCGTTGGTAGGAAAGATCCCAGTGACCTCGAAAGAGCTCTGAATGAGCTCTTCTGTAAAGGAGGCATTTCAGGCGTTCCAGAAGAGGGCAAAGAAGTCTCTCTTAGCTAGAGGTGTAAGCCCTTGGCTCTCAAAGGTATAGCAAGAGAGCTCATTGTGATAGGCAGAGGAGAGAGGCTTAAAGAGCGATACATCAAGTGGTTGCAGAGTGTGGGTCGCATGAGCTGGAAACCGAAGGAGGAGGATCTTGTTCTGGTCGCAATAGTTGACGAAAGGCATGGTAAGGTGAGATCCATGGCCATCAACAATGAGGAGGCGCCATGACTGACGCGCCTTTGCCCTAGTTTGGCGATCAAAGACGTTCTTGAGCCATCCAAGCGCTATCTCGTCATTAGACCAGCCAGGTGGAGAGGCAGTGATAAAGGCAGAGTGATGCTCAGGGTTGACGTCGGCTACCTAGCTCTCTTGCACCAAGGAGGCGTCTGACTTGCAGATGAGGGTAGGATCCAGAGCCGTCCCACCAGCGCATATACATGCCATAAGGGTTATCCACTCGCGTGAGCCGTCCTGGATAGGAGCCCTACGCCTGCCTTGCTCCCATGCTTGTCTGCTGAATATCCTCTTTGATCGACCAATCTGGCCGATAAGGAAGCCTTTCTCGTCAAGGTTATAGCTATGACAAGGCTCTATGCTGTAATCAGCTATCTTAGCTTGGATAAGGTCGAAATAGTGCTTGTATCTTGCAGCTGAACCAGCTAGGTGGCGCTCACGGTCCATGGCAGTCGTCCACTTCGGGATAAGTTCATCGTGGTAACGGCTGAGGAACCGCGACACCCAGGCCTTTCCAATCTCAGTTCTAGCTATTGTAGAGGCAAACGAGCGCACCATGGCTCTAGTAGGAGGTAGACCTTTGCCAGTAAGATCTATGATATACTGCACAAGCTCCTTTTCCTCAATCTCGTCGAGTTTCCGCTGGTCGCGCGCGGCGGCTTCCCGGGACTGCGCTAACCCTCTCCACCTATCCTGCAGCGTAGATCTTGCAACACCATGCTTTCTGGCCATTTCTGATATCGCAATAGGATCATTAAACCTCCTGGAGTCCATTTCCTCAAGCGCGGCCTCGATTGGAGTCATATTGGTGGGGATAAAGGGGGTGGTATGATGGGTGAACGTTCCTTGGTTTTGGTTTTCTCCGCCGGCTACCGTGTCCGTGCACCCAATGCACGGAGTCAACCAATGCACGCTCCGAGCCTGTACGGCCACCACAAAAGTGAGGCTATAGAGCCACACACAATAGTTAATATCGTGAGATTTTTTGATAGGTTAATCTATAGATCTATGCGACAAAGTTTATCATACAAAGTTACTGATATTTAGTGGCGGTGCGGCCGCTGCGTGTTGTGATAGTTGGGCGTGGTAGAGGAGGCGTCGCAGGCTTTGGGTGACTACGCGCACCCACAGCACGACGCGCAGGCTTCTGTTTGACAGCAGAAGCTTTTGAGGTTGGACGATTACCTCTTTGGGATAATTTGAGAGCTTTTGCAGCGTCGCGAGCCTCCTTATCCTTGCGTCTTTGCTCCTTGCGCGCATCGATGGCTGCTCGCTCCTCTGCCTTGGCCTGGTCTCTCGCTACCTTCTCCCTTGTCCGCTGCTCACGCTTCTCTTCTGCAATCTTCTCCTTGTAGAGTTTACTAGCAGCAGCTAACTCTCTCGTCTCTGCCTTTTTAAGCTCCTCTTCTTGTGCCTCTTGTTCTGCAACAGCCATGCGCGCGCGCGCCTCCCGGAAGGCTCGAGGAGACCACATCATCGCACCTCCGTGATACTCCTGATGCTGCTGCAGGTCTAATTGCCTATTAGGTTGCTTCTGGCGCTTACTGTTTTGGTAGAATTTCTTGCGTAAGCCATCTACTTCAACTTGGAGTAATTCTACTTGAGATGAGAGATGGTGGATAGTTTGACCCAGCTTCCGTGCGCCTACACTGCGCGAATCCTTCACCTCTGCCTGAAGTGTGGTGCAAGCTTTGAGCTAATCCTCTGCAGAATAAGCCGTAGAGCTAGAGGAGACTGATTCTAAGCTGTCAGGGCTTATGTGGCGGAACCTATCGAGTATGACGTCGGGATTCACTGGGGATATGCCGGTGGCTGTGAAGGCCTTTGATATGAGGTTTTCAGTGAACGTGGATACCTAGGCAGGCCAGAACAGGGCAAAGAAGTCACCTTTAGACAGTGGAGAAAGGCCCTGAGATACCTGGAGGTGGTTGTCGAGTTCACAGGAGTAGTTAGATGAGAGAGGCTTGAAGCAGACTACATCTAACGGCTGAAGAGTCTGGGTACTGTGAGGAGGCAATACTGCTAATATAATCCGCTTCTGGTGACAGTATTCGATAAACTCCTGGGTTAGATGACTCCCATGGCCATCCACAATTAAGAGCCGATACCTTAGCTGTGCCTTTGGCTTAGTGTATCGGTCAAACACCTGCTCAAGCCAAGCCAACCCTATATCATTGTTCGTCCATCCTGATGGCGATGAGGCGACATGGATAGCGTGCTTTCCCGCCTCGATATCCGCCACCCAGCGGCTTTGGATAGTGGAGTTCTTTGACGCGAAGATGATGCTAGGAGGAAGAGCAGTACCATCCGCGCAGATCGCGGCTAACAGGCTTGCCCACTCACGTGAGCCATCTTGACGAGCCTGCCTAACCTCCTTCTTCTCATATTGACGCCTGCTGAACACCCGTTTGGTTCTACCCAGCACCCCAATCGCGAAGCCCTTCTCATCCATATTGTATGTGTTCTCTGGCGCAATGTCGTATTGAGCGATCTTCTGCTGTAGAACCTCAAAGTACAACTGGTACTTGCATTGTGACTCAGCGTTATGGCGATTAGAGTCCATGCCGGTGGTCCATTGGAGGGTAAGCCGATCGCGGTGACGGTGCAGAAAGCGCTTGACCCAGCTATCAGAGCAGGGCTGTGAGGCAACTGAGGATGCGAAATTTTGTATCATATGCCTTGTAGGTGGTAAGTGACGCGCCGAAAGCTCTTCTATATACTTAACTAGATCTGATTCCTGTTGGTTGCTGAGCTTTTGTTGGTTCTCGTTGGCGACGCGTCGGGGGACCTGATTAAGTCGATGCGCGCGCGACAACGTTGAGCGATCAACACCATGTTTTTTTGCTATGTTTGTATACACAAGTTGTTCGCCAGGCTTCAAATTATCAATCTCTGCAAGCGCATCTGATATTCCTGTCATGGTGGTTGAGTAAATACGCGTTCAAAAGGTGGTGGTGATCGCATTGGTTGACTCCGTGCATTGGGTGCACGGACACTGTAGTTGATCCTGCCAGAGGGGTGATAAGCTACGGTAACGTGTTTCCCAGCCGAGCGCCCCACCCAACCGAGCGCCCCACGAACACCAGCGAAGCGCATACGCGACAATCAACACGTAATGTCTCAACAACCACAAATTTACATGGCCTATACTGAAGCTAATGTGCAGTTTGCCCTCTCTGACATTAAATGCGACCAGATTACAAGCCTGCGACGTGCTGAGGCAGTCTACAACGTTCCTCGTAGGACGATACAACGACGACGCGACGGGAAGCACTCTCGACGCGACTGCGAGCCGAACTCAAAGCGCCTAACAAAGCTAGAAGAGGTGGTGATTGTACAGCGTATACTTGACGAGACCCTACGTGGAGTACCGTGTATGAAGCTACACGTACAAGATATGGCTGATAGACTGCTGCGCGATCGCGGCGGCAAGCCTGTTGGCAAGAACTGGGTTGACAACTTTATACAACGTACACCTGAGCTACGCACGCGCTGGGGCCGTCCATACGATCGCCAGCGAGCTCTCTGCGAGGACTCAGCGATTATCCAGCCCTAGTTCACGCTGGTACAGAACATCAAGGCGAAGTACGGCATCGTAGACGACGACATGTACAACTTTGACGAGTCTGGCTTCCTAATAGGCAAGATATCGTCGCAACTCGTAGTGACAGGCACAGAGAAACCTGGGAAAGCGAAGAAGCTTCAGCCTGGCGATCGTGAGTGGACTACGCTAGTACATGGCGTTGGCGCAACAGGGCGCATTATCCCATCCTTCCTTATCTTTGCAGGCAAGGTCCTCATCTCTAGCTGGTTTACTAAGGACCTCCCACGCAACTGGGTTATTCAAGTAAGCCCAACAGGCTGGACAAACAACGACCTAGCGCTTGCCTGGCTTAAGCACTTCGATACGCATGCGAAGCCTGTAGGAGCCTACAGGCTGCTTATTATCGACGGCCACGAGAGCCACTGCGCGATAGATCTTGAGGATCGCTGCAAGGAGAAGAAGATAATCACCCTCTGTATGCCTCCACATTCGTCGCACTTGCTACAACCACTTAAAGTTGCCTGCTTCTCGCCGTTGAAGCGCGCGTACGGCGACGAGATCTCAGCCTTGGCACGCGACCGAGTCTACCACATCAACAAACAAACCTTCTTACCAGCCTTCAAAGCAGCTTTTGAGACGGCTATAACGCTAGAGAACGTTCGCGCAGGGTTTCAAGGCGCTAGATTAGCCCCACACAATCTAGAAGCTGTGTTATCGAAGCTAGACGTGCAGCTGCGTACGCCAACTCCACCACAGCGAGACGACAGCGCTTGGGAGGCGAAAAACACCACGCAACGCTAAAGAAATAGAGGCGCAATCAACGCTAATTCGAAACAGGATGCAAACCTATCGAGGGTCTCCAGCAAGTTCACTTAACGAACAGGTGCGACAGCTAACGAAAGGCGCGCAGCAGATAGCTCATGAGATGGTGTTAATGCGCGCAGAGATAGGGCGCCTTCGAGACGCAACAGAGACGCTTACTAAGCGTAAGAGTCGCAAGAGACGCTACGTACAGGCAGAGGAGACATTAACAGTTAGTAAGGTATCAGACTCAATTGCTAAAAGGGAGAGTGGCAGTCGTAAGGAGGGTAAGAAGCTGGCGAAGAGAGTGCGCGTAGGGCGACGCTGCGGCCGTTACGGCGAGATTAGGCACAACTCTCGCCCTTGCAAGGTAGAAATTAAGGATGCAGATAATAGCTACGCTTCTAAATAATACTATACCGTTGCAGGAGTACAAAGTTTATGTTGTAGTATTGCGCTACGTCGCTTCGCGTACGATTCATGGGTTTTCGTGGGGCGCTCGGTTGGGAAACACGTTAAGCTCTTTTGGTTAATAAGTAGGCTTCGGGTCACTCTGCATCGTAATCCAGCAAAGCGGCACTGCAGGGCTAGACAACGGAGAAATCCGCGCTCAAATGCTTGGCGCCTCGACACCATTTCCCTCCTCCAAATTGCCAACGTCATTTCCCTATCACTTGATGCGTGCGTTTCTCCCCCTGCGTCAACAGTCGCTTAGCTTGCCAATAAATCTGCCCTCTTTGCTTGCTTTATTCTCCCTCCAACATCGAAATGATTGTTCTAGCCTATCTTATTTCGGCGCCTCTGTCCGCGTCGCAAGAAGTTAGCGCTCATGACAGACCAAACCGCACATTCTTTGGCAGCCGAACAACCGATGAAGGGGATGAAGAACATCTGAGGCGGGTTTCTGAAATCTTGCTTGATCTGGAAAAAGGTGAGTAGGTATTTAGCCCCGCCCCAGACATTTCGTATGGACACCAATTGCCATCTACAGAGGGAACCTTTGACGCTCTACACAAACGTCTTCCGTTCAAGTGGAACGATGACGAGAAATACGATACGGTCAACCCGTTCGGAGATCCCCGACAGTATCAGTATCACGCCCTCTGGACCTTCGATACTCGAAATGACGTGTTGCGTTACACGAGTGCGGATTGTTGCAGTCAAATACCACTCGGTCTTCTTCGAGAGCGTGCTGTAAGTCTAGCTGACATGGAACCACTTGGCGGACCTATTCCTGTGCCGTTGGAGCATACGTTCGATTCAGAAACGCCTTGCTGGAAACCGCATGTAGGAGTCGACGACAGAATGCGTGCATTTGCACATCGCCTACTCCGGGATTTTCATCACCAGTGGAGGCATATCCTTCGAAACAATTACAATTCTGTAACTTTACGAGTACTTTCTCGAGCTATAATCTGGCTTTCGACGCTTGATTTCGAAGTTCACGAAAACACAGGCGGACATGGCCCGCGGGGCGTACATGTATGGATTACACAGTTGCCCGCCTGGGAGCCGTTCGAGACTGATATCGTGCGCGTTGGAACTGTCTGGGTCATCCTCTGCCACGATATTCAAAATGGACTGTCAATAGCTCAGCAACACGTAGCATCGCGGGAAATCAGCACAACTGGGAGTCCTAGCACGACGACGTCTGGGGAAGCGCATGCACATTACATGATCCTATCAGTCAAACACATCATGCTCTGCCACGCTACCGATCGGGTTTCACTCAAGCACACTGCTCCAGAGCCGCTGTTCAATGGCGATTATGGCACCGGACCACCCTCGGACCTAGCACTGAATTATCTCATCTGGGCGACTGCCTCCGCCAGACCTTCGATCTTTACAATCATCCAATCCCTACCCATTGAGGTCCAAGACATAATACTCAACTACTCATCCGTAGGCACAGTACTAGCTGCTAAACTCGGCTGCATGCTTGGCTTGGGATCCCCATTCTCGTGGAAAGATGGCCCACTAAAGGTTACGTTGGAGGAAAGGTACGTAATTCGGCCTTCGGGATCCTCTGTCGAGTCCCAGGTCTGGTTCGGTGAGCACAAGAGCGGTATATTCTATTTAGCACGAGCAGAATAGAGTCATTATATGGATACAGCTTTCCATTTGTCCAATGTAAGAGACAGGGAAAACCAGCTAACATTTGTAACTGTCTAAGAGGAACAGCTTTGGCAAAACAGTATAACAATACATCCCTCATCATCATACCGCCTCCTAGTGTACAGACTCTTTAATCACAAAAACGGGAGTGGCTGACGCTTCATGTTCCCAAACATGGTTGTGATCGCGTTGACGTCGTTACGTATATGTAGCCCACCACTCAACGCCGTAAGCACCCCTCTGTTGGCAGTGAAGAATTGAACATAAAGTCCAATGTGGACGATGCCGTAGACCTGCCCAGACTGGTTTTCTGTACCGGCACAATGTCGGCTCAGGTGATGCTCCGTCTCAGCCCAGCTCCTATCAGCCTTCTTACTCTCTAGCAAGCAGTAATCATACGCATATAGGCTTCCTCCGGGGCGAGATGTGATTTTGAGCACCGCCATGTCTGCCCTCGACTCGGTTTGGTCTAATTCCCCGCTCGACTCTTCCTGGAGAACGTCAAAGCCTTCGTCCTCCAGGAAGGAGTGCTTCAAAACCGCAATCATAACCCTTCTGTACAAGTACTCATGGGATTCAGGCGATCGCTCGACAAGCTGGAGGTGCGTTTGAACGTTGGCTTTGTCCAGGTAGGTTCGAGGTGCAGGGGGGTTCGGATTCGTACGTCTGATCCGTCCGGTTCTGGTATTGCGCCTGCACGGGACGCATGAGGGTACTTCTGATCTACATCTGCTATTGCCCGTGGGGGTCAAGGGTAACGGGTAAATACTTACCATTGTGGCCAACTCTTGGATCCATCAACGGCCCATGTATCCTGTAAATAAGATCAGTTCAACTCACTTGAAGGCTTGGTGCACACGCACCGTGTCGGCATCCTCCCATCCAACCGGTATATTATACTGTGTAGCCCTGGTATTAAGGTTCTCGTAATAATCCTGTCCAGCGGAATTCGACCACTGTCTCCATGTACCGCCAACAAGGGTTCCGAGTTCATATTGTGAACTGGCAGCCATTGCAAGAGAACAATAGATGGTATGCGTAGATTTCAGTGGTTTTTGAAAATGGGAGTGTTCGGATGATCAGAATGCGTGACTATCGAAAATACCAGAGATGTAGAGAATATATATACTCTCTATCACACCTACCAGAGCCTGCAGCTACCTAATATGTTTCATATGTCATGATAGGAAACGAGACCGACAAATGCTCCTGGCGCTTGTTCTACAACGAATGTAATATTATTGGAAGAGAGGTTACTGCAACTGCGGCGCTCTCGATACGATCACCAATTCCGCAACGCGCGCGCCTAGATTTCAAAATAGACTCCATCCCTATAATTGCTAGGGTTGTAGATATCTAGACGCGTTTCGAGGCATTCTATAAATTATGTCGGGTTGAGTACCAGCCGCAAACTTAGTGAAGATCACGGAACTATCCCACAGGGTGATTGAATACAACCAAGTCCCAAACGCGATGCGACGACAAGACATTCATGCTTAAAGGCAGGATATGCAGTTCTCGTAAGGCTTATGATTCATCCTCGGCACGTTTCAGACTGCCGCCTGCCCCTCGCCAGCGCTAAGCCCGGAGCGTCAAACCTCGCTAACTAACCGCTTCTTCTATTTGACCTCGAGCTGACACTCCAGCATCCATCCTTTGATCCCGTCATCATATATCTAGCACTGCACTCTGCGTTATGCTTCTCGCAGCCATCCAGGATGGCAGCAGAGAATGGATGACGCTGCTGGCTTGCGTATGCGCTTCTGGCGAGGCACTGCCGCCGGCTCTCATCTACCAGGGTGCACGGGCACGGTACGAGCTATACGCTCGAGTTTCCGCCTCCCGCCTCCAAGCACAACAGGTGCTATATAATATAACTCGCCGTCGCCTTAGGGAAATACAAATTTAAGCGAAACTGTGCAGGTAGTTAAGCTAAGCGAAGATCAGCAGACGATTATTAAGGTCGCCTGCTAATATATTAATAGTGCTAACTTAGTTACTTATTAATATTACGTAAAGAGAAATCTAGAATATTAGATATTATCTTTAAAAAAGAAGTATAGAGATTATTATAGAAATAGCGTAAAGACGTATATATTAGTAGATATATCTATACTAGATTTCTTAAAACTAGATAAGAAATTAGCTTACTTAGAGTAATAGAAGCCTAAAGCTAATACAGTAGAAGTAGCAGTACTTAATACGTTGTTAGTAGCGCGTATAAAGAAGAATTAGCTCGAAAAATAAAAAAACGTACTAAAGCGTTAGAAATAATAGTAAGTAAATAAGTTTAGAAAATCTGTAAAGAAGGTTAACGTAGGTGATAAGCGAGTGACGCACCTAAAATCTCTAACAAAATTACGAATTGCAGGGGTCTAGATCTATAAATCTAGTTAGTAGAAATTTCTATAAACTTTATAGCTTTATACTATAGATATAAAGATTATTCTATTAGAGTTTTAGGCTTTTAGTACTAGAGGTTATTAAGATATAGTAAACTACGTTAAAATAATCCCTGTAATTTAGTATTTTCTAAATAGCTACTTAGTTACGTAAGCTAGAACCTCTAAACTTTTAATAGAGAATATATACCTTAGTGCAGCTCTTATATAAAAGTTTTAGACATTTCTATTAACTAAATCTATAGATCTAGACCCCTGCAATTCGTAATTTTGTTAGAGATTTTAGGTGCGTCACTCGCTTGTCTGCGTCGCTCGCTTATCACCTACGTTAAGGCTTAGAAGTAGTAAATAAAATTAATTGTAAGGGTAGTCTTATTAAGAATAGTTTAATGCCTAGTACGCTTATATTAGATTAGAGCGCGTTCTTTTTTCTATTCTAGAGAGTAACTCTAGTTTTAACAAAGCGCTTGGTGCTTTGCGTAGTACTACGCAAGTAGCTAGTAGTAGTTTATAAAGTTTGTATTAGGTTTCTATATATTTTTACTATTTAGGTAACCTGACTATTTTACCAAGTATTCTACTCTATTATTATTAGTTCAATATTTAAACATCTTTTTAACTTTAAAGATATTATTTTCCTTTATTTTAAAGTAGAAGGTTTTTTAGAGTAGTATTCTTAAGTTTACTAGTTCTAGTATATTGATATAAAACCTTAACTAGATCTTTAATTAAGTAGAAGGTTAAGTATATACGTAGCTAGCCTCTTCTTATCTAGATTTAAAAATAGTCTAACGTTAGTATTATTAAGCTCTTTACTTAGTACTTTATTTTTAGAAGTTCTTTAAAAGTAAATATACTTTATCTCTCTTCTTTAGCTAAGATCCTATTTTTTGTTTCTTATTAATATATAAAATACTTTAATATTAAGCTTTCTTAAGAATTACTTTAAGCAACTTATATACTATCTTTAGCTTATTAGCTACAGTAATAGCTACTTCTATCTTTTAACTAGAAAATGTATGTATAAAGCGATTTAGGTAATTTCTATAGTTTGCGTAGAATAAAGTCTACACTATAAACTCTAAAAGCTTATTATTATATACTATTTATATTATAGGTAGTAATAATGCTTAGTTACTTTATTACTAATCAACGTAGATACGTAGGTACACTTTTATTATATAATTTGCTTACTTAGTTTCTCTATTCATTGATAAGTAGTAAGCTAGTAATAGCTTCTTCTTAGTTCTACACATAGTAAATAGTGTAGTCTAAAAGTTTAAAGTAAAGAACTTAAATCTGTTACTAATAGTGGCCTTTAGTATACTATAATAACTAATAATTTAATTAATAATAATATATAAAAGTTGTACTACTATAAAGTTATTTCTAAAAGCTATATACTCAGCTTACTTTTGTCAGATGAAGTAAGCGATACTGCATCGTGGACGGTATCACCTATGTATCACCTAGATGTCACCGATGTATCAGGTTTATGTTCAAAAAGGAGAAAGAACAGACCAACGAAAAACAACAAGATCAAGACATAATCCATCATCGCAATCATCAACTTCTCCTGAGCTCATTTTTTAGCATTTCATCTAACAACTTTATAAATTGATTAACTACTATAAGAATTCTGTTATATGATACTTTGGTTATAGAGTCTCTTGAAACTAGTGGTTCGGTAATAAAGTCTATAGAGACATCTAACTATAGTTTATTTAGCAGTTCTATTACTAGTATATCTTTATAGAGTGCGCGGGTACTTAACTTATTCTTTTAATAGTTTGCGTATTTAGTAATACAAATTATAACCTTATTTCTTTTCTAAGAAACTTGTAATTTTACTTAATAAGTTATATTATACTTTTAATACTAAGATAACTATTGTAGCACGATAATGTATCGAGCAAAGGCAGGAGGCAGGTGTTCGACCCGCAATTAGATGGAGGAGGAGAAGGATGTAGTTCGAGAACAATCGCTAGAGTGAAAATTAAAGAAAGAAGCTACTTTTCTCTGTTGAAAGGTTGCTGGCATATGTACTGTCCCTCTGATCACGTGCCATCCTACTACACCACAATATATAATCTCAAACTTAAATTTTTCTAGTATTTTTAACTATCTTACTTATTATAGATTAAGTACTTTAGTAGTTACGAATTGTATTAAGTTCTTATGATCTATAAATTATTATAAGTTCTAAGTAGCTTTCTGCGTATACTCTCTAATACCTAAAGTATATACTAATAGCTAGTAGCTCTTTATTATATACGCTATAATGTTTCTCTAGTTTTAAAAACTTACAAAATTAATAAGTAATAAAATAATATTTACCTTTATTTACTTAACTAGTGTATTCTTCTAGTGTAAAGTTTAATATATTAGTTTTAGAGCGTAATAGTTATTCTACCTAAGATATATAGACGCATAGTAGTTTAATACCTATAATCTTAAGCGTCTAGATAGTATTTTTTAATTCCCTACTCTACTTAATGAGTATATTCTTTCTAATAAGTGTAGTTAATACAATAGCAATTTTTATATAGTTCTAAATAAACTATTAGTTAAAGTTTAGAGATTCTAAGAAGAACTATATTTTCTTAACTATCTTAGGTTATAGCTATTTCTTAGCTACTTTAATCTTCTCTTTACTTATCCGTACCCTATTAATCTCTATAATCTAACTAAAAAATCCACTTTAGTTTCATAGTATTTATATTTCTCAAGTCTTACTTGTGAGTAATACTAGTCTAGGTATTTTAGTTCTATATATCTATGTTTAATATAGTCTTTTTATTTCTTAAAGTAAATAACAATATTATCTATAATAATAGATTTATCTAAGTATACTCTTAACACGTTATTATTAAGTTTTAAAAATATTACTAAAGCGTTTATAAACCTAGAAAATATAATAGTATATTTATAGTATTTATACTCTACTTAGAATAATATCTTCCATTCTTTACCTTTCTTAGTTCTAATAGAGTAGTATCTTTTCTGTAGATCTGCTACTATAAAGATCTTAGCTTAAGTTAACCAATCTTAAAGTTCTATAATATTTAGTAGTAGATATTAATTCTTTACTGTAGTTTTATTAAACTATAGTAGTTAACGTAAATTCTGAGTGTCTTAGAGCTTAGTGTTGTTGTGACATTGCGTATTGTCGCTGCGCGTGCGCTGCGCTGGTGTTTGGTGGGGCGCTCACTTATGAATCACGTTATATTTAGTTCTATTATCTATAAGAGTCAGATATTTTATCTTAGTATCTAGTACTTTCGTATTTAATATATTTTATGATTTATACTTTATATCCTTGCATTACCTTTAGGTGTAATTAAAAGTGGTCTAGAAGTTTTTTTAGATGTGCTTAAATATATTACGTAGAGTTACGTTCTTAGATACAAGGTATTTAAAAAATTATATACGTGCTAATTAGTAATCTCAACACCTTTATATTGATAGCTGTGCTTGAGTAAGAAGTGCATATGTTAAAGTAAGTACTTCTATTATTAGCGCCTTGTATTAGCGCCTTGTATAAATAGGTACATGAAGATAGTATTATTACTATCTACACAAAGTATAGTCTTGTTATACATATAGAACTTAATAAAGAAGGTAGTAAAGACTAGGTAAGCAATCTCTCTTACTAAAGTAGATTTAACAATAACAAGGCGTTAAGGTTAATAGCTATCTAGGTAGTAAGCTTAAGCGAAGTAATAAAGTTACTACGTAAGCTAAAGTAGAAGTAAATATAGCTAACTAATATAGCGTAGTTACTATTGTTACTAGTAGTACTACGAAAGATTATAAGGAAAATATTCGTATTAGAGGCTTTTTTATTATACTTAATACTAAGAGAATATAAATCTAGCTCTCCCCCCTCAGCCTAAAGGGTAGAGTCTATAGTCTATAGTGTTCTTTTCTTATACTACGTTAGTAGACGTTACCGAATTTGATATTATATTACTAAGTAAGACTCTTAGCATTTATACTAAGCCTTAGTTCCTTACTTGAGGTAACTAGCGTTATCACTATGCCTAGGCGTCTTCACTCACGTATAATAAGACCTACAACGCTTTGTTTATATAAACCCTTAACCATTACTAACATTACCTAGATACTATAACGTCTTTAGTAGTAGTATTATAGTTTATATTCTAGTACTCCTCTGGGTATAACTATAGCTACTGTAATAGTTATAGTTATAATTACTATTACTACTACTAGCGTAGCGATAGAGATATATAAGTTAGTAGTAGGTGTATTACTAGAGTAAGTAGAGAGGAGCTATATATTACTTATTACTACGCGATTATGTATAGGCCCATTAACACTAGTAATTCTATTACTTAACTAACTGTTATTGCCTATTACTATTACTTAAACTTTGTAATAACGTCAGGGTATCTTCCTACTATCTTCTTCCTATATAGTCGTCTGTGTCCCTTCTCTTTAGGTTTGTAATACTATCCCCCTTTTCTAATTTTATGTCCTTGTAACTAACTTAATAGTACTTTGTAGTACTACCTATTATTACTTAATTAGTAATTATATAAACGCTACTAAAGAACTTACTATAGTTGTTTATAAGTACTATATAAAGAAGAATCTATAGTGTTAGATGTTGTTATTAAAGGAGGAGTGTAGGAATTATTATTGTAATAGTATTAAGAGATACGCGCTAGTAGAGGTGCCTTTACTAGACTTTTTTAAATTAGATAAAGAACTAGCTTGTTTAGAGTAATAGGAGACTAATGCTCATAAGGCGAAGGTAGCAGCGTTAGCAGCGCTATTAGCAGCTTTCGTAAAAAAGGATTAGCTTTAAAAATAATAGAAAATACTAAAGCGTTATAAATAGTAGTAGGTAGACAAGTTAAGAAAGTTTATAAAAGAGATCAAAGCTTTAGAGGCAGTTAACGTAGTTAATAGTAATAGAGCTATCCTAAAGGAGGGTATAATACTAGGCACTCTAGCGCTTAACTAGAGTGCTTATATACTATCTATCCTTAAGGGCGATCTTAGCTTTAATAAGATTTTTAGTTCTTTATATAATACTACGTAAGTAGATATTTGTAATTTGTATGGTTTATATTAGTTTCCTATATATTATTGCTATTTAGGTAGTCTAATTATTACAGCGCCAGCTAGTAATGAACGCTAAGAGTAGCGCCTACTTTAATTAGCTACATAGAATCTAGGTGCTAACTAGCGCACCTAGATTCTGTAATACTAAAATTCCTGCGCGTACGCGTTTTATTGTAAGCTCCTTAAGCTACGTTCACATCTTAGCCTAACCCTGTACTATTAGCAATATTGTAGTAAATATACTAATTACGTGCACTTATCTTCCCTGCCTACTAGCCCCGTAACATTATATAGCTCCTCTCTATAAGTGCTGTGCCCTACCTATAGCTATACTAATCCTATACCTACTATACCTACTAGATATACCTAACAACCTCTTAAATAAGTTGTTCTAGAACAACGCTCCTTAGTAGCTAGCGTATATCTGTAGGTCTTATAAATACTTAAAGCAAACTAACTCTACTATCCTTAAAGCCTAAGAAGACGCTAATTAGGCCTAGCTAAAGGCTAGGGCCTTAGATTAGTAGGTTAAGTTTCTTATAGAAAAGAAGCTTAAGCTTTAGCGCGGTTTTAAAGCGCAGCTTTAGTAGACGTAAGATAAACTTACAGCTATTATTAATTACTAGAAAGATTAGCTTCATAAGAAAGACTAGTAGATTATAGAAGCCCTTATTACTAAAGAAAAGGCTCTTACCCTTGCTACCCTAACTATTAATACCTTTACTTCCTATATAACCTCTAAATTACGCGCTAAGAAGCCTATAGATACTACTATAAGAACGCCTCTACCTGCTACTACTTTACCTTCTAAGTCTTTACAACTCGCTAAATAATTTTCTAAGTTTAAAAAATTTAAAGGCAACTAAGCTAACCTATGCTATTTTATCTCTTAGATATAAGAGAAACGAAACGTTAACTATAACTAATTCCCTACTCTTTAGAGCTACTGCGTATATATTAATAGCTAATTAAGTAGATAACTATACTATTAGTTACAACTATACGTACGTAATAGTATATGCTAGCTAGAAGATTATAATAAAATCTTAGAGATCCTAGAATAAGTATTTCGAGACCTAAGCTAAGTTAACAACACCTGCTCTAAACTCTTTAAGCTCTACTAGATAAATAAGAATTTTAGTTCCTTCTAAATAGAATTCTAGCGCCTAGCCTTAAAGGGCGAGATGTTAAAAGATTCCTTACTACTATTACTAGACTAAGTAATTAATATTAAGCTAAGAAGTATATTAATACGCTATAATCTCCTAAGCTATAAATACCGCTAGTATGCTACCTTCTTATAAGACCTTAAGAACTACTACTATTAGTTAAGCTCTATACCCTTAGTAGTAATAAAGCCCTATACTTAGGTATTACAGCCCCCATTACTAAAGGAGACTACCTAGTTAGCCTCTTCCTCTAGGAGGAAGGAAGTATACCCCTTTATGTTTAGTAATCTAACTACTAAATAAATAAACTCCTCTTACTTAGTAGTTCTAGGTACTATACTAGTATATAAACTTATAAATCTTAGCTTATAATGGACCCTTATACAAAACAGCTATAAAGAGAGAGAGGTAAATACTTCTATTGTAGGTTAAAGAACTATTAAGTAGCCTACTACTTAGAGCCTAATACTTACCTATTTACACCTTACTAATCCTTTAGCCTGCTTACTAACTATTAATCCCTTTACACAGCCTTGCCCTAGCTCTCTTATCCTACTAGTCCCCTATAATCTCCCTCTATCTACCTTTTAACTAGCTTACCTCTTAGCTAAAGCTACTTATTAAATAGAAGAAGCCTAAACTAAGCTACGTTTAGGCTCTAAAGCTGTGCAACTAAGGCTAATAGCCCTTAGTTTACCTCTCTAAGGAGTCTATCTAAGGTCTCTTAGTATATAAGGAAAGTAACTAGAGATCTAATATAATAATCCTGCCTATTACGCTAGGGGTAGAAGAGAAAATAATACTAATATACGTAATAACTAATTCTGGTATGGAAAGTAAAGGGTTTATAGACTAAAGCTAGGCTAAGAGCTATAAGCTACCTCTGCAGGAACTAAAGCATCCCTTTAGCATTATAATATTTAATAGTAACTTATTTAAGTAAAGGATAGTTATACACTACGTTAAAGCTATAATATAAGTAGAAGACTACACTAAAACTATCTGCCTAAGCGTAACGCAGCTAGCTTACTACCTTATAATCCTAAGAATACCTTAGTTAAAACTATATAACTTAAGAGTTAGTTTTGCTAGCTACACCTTAACATTTAAAAGTAAATACTACTAAAAATACTATAACATACCTAGAAGACTAAACAAGGTTTATGCCTTGCACTACGTTCTACTAAAATCCTGTCTAATTAACCTACTTAACTACTTAAAACTACTAAAGAACTAAGATATTATAAAAGGTGTCGCTTAACGCTTACGCTGCGTATATATAAAGAAACTACTATATATTTACTATTACTAGTAAGTAAATTAACTCCTACTTGTTTTAACTTAACTATACTAAACTACTAAACTTTAAGACCTTACTACTATCTAAGAAAAGAGATTTCTAGGACGTCTTCTTACTTAAGGAGGCAGAGAAGCTCTTACTACACTATTTATATAACTATAATATCTACCTGCCAGAAGGCATGACGCTGCCCTTTCGACTACTATACCTAATATCTTAAGAAGAACTTAAAGCTTTAAAAGACTAGCTAGAAGAGAACTTTTAGAAAGGCTTTACCTAGCTAAGCTACTTACTTACTACTTTACCTATTTTATTTATTAAGAAACTTAATAGAGGCCTTTAGTTCTACGTAGACTACTAAGGGGTAAATAATATATTAGGAAAGGACTGCTACCTACTTCTACTTATAAACGAAAGCTTAAACAACCTAAAAGGAATAAAGTACTTCTTTAAGGTAGATATTATTACTACCTTTAATAAAGTACGTATAAAGAAAGGCTAGGAATATTTACCTACGTTCTAAACGTAATTTAGCCTATATAAGAGTCTTGTAATACTATTTAGCCTATCTTAAGTACTAGGTACCTTTTAAATATTTATTAATATTACGTTAAGGGAATACCTAGACGTTTTATACACTACTTACTTAGATAACATCCTAATCTATAGCTAAACTAAAGGAGACAATAAGAAATACCTACGCCTAGTACTAACTGCGCTACAAAAAGCTAGATTACATATAAAGATCTAGAAGTGCGAATTCTTTAAGGAAGAGACTACCTTCTTAGGCGTTATTATTAGACGCAAAGGGATTTATATAGACCTAAAGAAGGTCGAGATAATATAGAAATAAAAGACACTATCCTGCTTAACTAACGTATAAGCGTTTAGTAGAATTAGTACCTTCTACTACTAGTTTATATAATACTTCGTAAAGATTATTACCTTACTAGTTACTCTTACAAGAAAGGGTGTGAAATTTACCTAGAATAGTAACTACTAAAAGGCCTTTCACTACTTAAAAACTGCATTTACTAAAGCCTTAATTCTAGCCCTATTTAACTAGGAAAAGGAGATTATCTTAGAGATAGACGCATCTAACTATATATCTACTAGAGTACTCTCTTAGTACAGAGACGATAGGATACTTTAACCTATAGCGTTCTTCTCTAAGAAATACTCAATAACTAAGTATAATTATAAGATATATAATAAAGAACTACTTATAATTATACGCTACTTTAAGGAATATGTGAGGGGTAGTTATAGGCAATAGTATTTGCTTCACACTACAAGAGAATAGTGGGGGAAGGCTCTGGATTACTACACTAGGTGGGGAGGTCGTGAGAATAATTCTTGTCCATCTCCTAACGCGCGGAGCGCAGGTTATGAGCAGGTTCAGAGGCCAAGGCGCGAGCGAGAGAAGCAAACGTGTTGGGACCATAATCGTCCTCCTCGCTCAGCCTCTGCCGTCCTGTGTTACAGAATAGAAACCAAAGCTAGAAGGAACTGTATTACTAATTAAGGTTATTACAGACTACTATAACCTAGAATACTTTTATAACTACTAAGTTACTAAACTAACGACAAGCCTGCTAGTCTAAATTCTTGTCCTGTTTTAACTTCTAGATTACGTACTACCTAGGCAAGCTAGGCGTAAAGCCTAACGCGCTAACTAGAAGGTTAGAAGATTTGCCTAAGGAGAGGGATAAACGCTTATAGCACTAGAGCTAAGTTATGCTAAAGAAGGAGAACTTTAACCTGCCTCTAACCCTACTAGATACGCTTACTATAACACCTATACTAGCTACTACTTACTTTATTAATATACTACTAACACTACTAGCCTCTTTAAAACTTAACAAAAGAGTCTGCTTTACAATTAACTACTTTGTCTATCTATTCCCTATTATACGCGCCTGTACTATAAGAAGTCTAGAACTAGTAGTAGTAGAACTAGCTGCTAAACTAGCCTATCTAATATTACTACCTAGAGGAACTACGCTACTACTACTACTACCTATTATATATACGGAGTGTTAAAGTATAGGTAGGGCAACACAACGCGATTAAATAACTTAATACAATATTCTTAATATAGGTGTATTTCATATACACTTCTTGTTTACTGTATATAGCTGTAGTAGTTAATTAAACTCTCTCTAATATAATAGCTCTTATGCTTAAATAGATAACAAATGTATAGGCGAAGCTCTTTTTCTCCTACTAGAGACGTTGTCGCAGCTCTTAAGCTAGCTAACTTTTACACTAGTCGTGATTATTAGGGTAAGGTAAGGTTTAAATATGCTTTGTAGAAGTCTAGTTTCAGGGCCTAATTATCCTATTACTACTATAACAATAAAAGCCTCTCTATTAGCAGAGGCTTATTTAAGTAACTGTAGTTAAAAGAGACTCTAAACTGTAGTATAGCTCTGCTGCCTAGCTCTAGAAATAGAAAATAGTATACTTACTTATAGATTTCTTTTACATTACATCTTTATTCTAAAATCCCTAAAATTCCTCCTTCTGCACTTTTAATATATATAGCGTATATAAGCAGACTATTAGCATTTATCGCATAAAGGTGCGTCTAATTATTATTAACCTAACGCCTACTAGCGCTATACATTATAATGTTATAAGAGATCCTGCCACTAAAGATAGCCTTAAGGCTTATAAGACTAATAAGGTTAGTGTACTACTAGTGCTACTACTATTTACGTATTAGCTTACGCTATTACTACCTCTACTAGATAATCTACTTTAGCCTTAGTTATCTTAGGCACCTAGTAAAGCATCTTTTACTTTTAACTATTTGTTACGTTACCCTTTATATAGTATATAAAGTCTTACTCTAAAGTAGTTAGTGTAGGTAAGCCTTAAGCTAGGTTATAATTTAGTTAGTTTGTCTTTATATATTAATCTCTAGTTAAAACCTAGCCTTCTTCTTAGTACTATTATAACTAGTTATTTAAGTTTTACTTCTATTCTAGAAATACTCTACTCTTTATCTAGATCTATGAATGTATTATCCTTAAGCTATTAAATGCGTAAACTTCTTCGTGTTCTCTGTATATTTTGGTTCTCTATTTAAGGGATATTCTACCTATATTCTAGCGTATCTATTGTAGCTTCCTTCCTACTATCTAATAATTTATTAATGTCTAATTGTCTACTATTCTAGAGCTAACCTTCTTGTAAGTAGAGTTAAGAATTAATTTCTTATAAATCTATAATAGTTTGTTAGTAAAAGGCCTTTAGTCTATTACTAGGAGTATAACGTTAAGACGTAGTGTCGTCTAGTTCTTTTAGTTAGTACTACCCCTTCTTATTAGCACTACTAATTTAAAAGAGACCGTTCTACTTAGGGAGGAATTTAGTAAGGGCCGACCTATTATTATTCTAAAATAAATTACTGTTGGAGGAAAACCTCCAGCTGATACGCCCTGAACAGTGCGTCGCACGTGAGCACACTAGCGCGAACTAAGTAGAAGGGCCGAAGAGGAGTGCTTAAAAAGCATTCCTCTGAGGAAAGCTCTCAAATCAATGATCTATCTCCCATTCATTCCTATGCTCCTTCACGCAACAATTACGTAATAGAACTAAATCCCTCTTTAATAATTTAGTTAGCTAAAGGATTTTTAAGGTTTTAAAATATTTCTTGTTCTTATAGCGTAACTGTATAGTTCTGTTAATTAATTTTTAGAAGTGCTTATTTCTTTAATTAAGCTACCTTACTCTTATTACTAGCAGCGTAGGTGTATTATAAACCTCTACTTATAGCAGCGTCTACTAGGTTAGAATAACTAGTTTAATAAGTAATATATGCTGTTAACTAAAGACTAAGTAAGTAAGAGTCTTATCTGTTAATCTTTTTAATTATAGTTTAGTCTACCTAGAAGATATTAGTTAAGTTATTAACCTAATTACCTAGAAGCTTCTTTAGGGCTACGATAACTAGTGCGTATCCTCTCTCTATAAGTTCTTGTCCTTATAAGTAGTATACACTAGAGGTAACGTAGTTAATTTCCTATTAGCTCTAGAGGTTTCTAATAAGTTCTTTGTTTTTATAAAAAGCTACGCTTAAGGAGCTAATATATAGGTGTACTAGAGTTGTATTTAATAGAGAGCTAAACTCTAAGCTACGTAGCTATCTATATATACCTAGGTAAAGAGTAGTAAGGTAAGCTTACTTTATTATCTAGGTAACTATTAGGTTAAGTAGGATAAAGAACTAAGATATTATCAAGGATACGAGAGTAAAGGGCTCTAGTCTATTATAGTTGTATTCTAGTTATAATCTTATTTAGTAGATATTTTAGTGCCTCAATTATATGTCTTCTAATTCTCTAGAGGTTTTTCTATACGCCTACTTTATATCTTCTATATACTTTGTTTGTAGTCTTTTTCTACTATCTAAGGCTGTAGAACACTATGTTCTGTAAAGCCTTTAGAGTATGTTTTGTGCGCTGTATTTTTAGTAGTACGTAACTTTCCTAAGGCTAGAAGGTTATAAGGTTTAAGTTCTAATTAGTTACTATATATAGTAGACTATTCTATTAGTCCTCTATTAGAACGTGTACTTAATACAAGTAGGTAGAGTATATTATATATATTGTATATATAGTGTTCGTTGTATAAACCTAGTTTAGACATTCCTATCTCATTTCTACTTTCTATATTATCTCTAAGTCTAATAGCCCTATAGATCTATAGTTCTCTTAGATTCTCTACTATAATATAGGACTTTAATACTATATTGTTTATCTAACCATCTTACTCTAAATGTAATAGGCTAGAGCCTGATTAGTAAGTCCTTAATAATATCTTCGTTACGTGCGCAAGGCGCACTATCTACAAAATCTAGGAGCCCCCTAAGCACCTAGATTCTGTATAAGTAAGCCTAGCTAAAGGTTATCCTAAGCTACTACCCCCTAAAAGACCTCTAGAACCCTACTACCTATAGTTCTCTTCTTTATTAAATACGACTCTAGTATATTTATGCAACAGCTCCTTAAGGCGTAGCCCCTTACATTTTACATTTAATCTTAATTAATAGAGCCTTGCTCTAAGACTCTTTTAACGCGACGCGCGTTAAACTCCTCAACTACCTCTTCTACTATGTGTAAGTAAGTTATTCTACTATATAAGATTAGTGTTATAAGAAGGCATAAAAGGCCTTTAGATAATAACTAGGTATAAGCTATTATAGGATTGCTAGCCTAGGACTGTAGCTTTGTAAGACGCTTAGTTAACGCGCTACTAGCTTTTTATAACGTCTAGTTGTAAATGTATATCGTGTAACTAGTAGACTCTAGCCTACACGAAGAATACTGTTTAGGAAGAAAGCCCTACACAATACCTTAACAGTACTAAGGTGTAGGTCCTGCAAAGTTTATGAAAGATTATTGTAAGAGGGTAAGTAATTGCAGTTAAAGCCCTATTAGTCTTCTAAGGTTTAAGGAATAGGTAATAGCCCTGCGTAATAGCTAAACTATAGCTA
>NW_025091342.1:26715-33441 GCF_907166805.1 Alternaria atra
GTGTTATGCTGCGTTCCTGCATAGGCACTGCGCTGGTGTTTAGTGGGGCGCTCGATGGGGTGGGGCGCTCGATGGTGAACCACGTTACTTCTTACTACTACCATCTTTCTATTCTAATATTTATATAATATATAATATCTATCACCCTGTCATCTTAATAAGCTATAAACTATCATATTTTTAGGAAGAGTAAAGTTATATTGTCTTATTTCACTTTTTTCTAAAGCTAGCATCCTTGCGCTCGTTCTAGCATTGCCGCCGCGAATTAACTCAGACAGCACTCCCACCAAATCTCAGAGTCTCCAAAGCTGTAAGTTGTCCTTTTGCATCTTTAGCTACAGCTTAGAGCCCCCGAGCTGCATTATCCTACACGTGCTTATGTTCTGGTAGGCGTGCAAAGCCGTAGCGATTCAGAAGAGTTCTGGAAGAAACGGTCGGCATCACAAGACAAGCACGGAAATTTCGATCTGCGCAGTAGGGTCCTGGAGAGAGTATAGTAAAGAACAATATGTCTTTGGTAAAAAGCTAGTAAACTGTGAGGCAGAGAGATTATAAACCTGAATAGCAGAAATTTCCTGCCCACCATGTTTTCCGGGAAGCAAGGGGGGATGTTAGTAAATATAGTAAATATACTTAATAAGGTAGTAAGTACAAGAACATTGCAAGAACACAAAGGCTAATGGTGGATATAGCCGGTTTCTACTCAGTCACCGTCATATACCTTTCCCTCTTCTACACGCGCTTCGAATCCGGCACACGGCTCTCGTTGTTCTACGGTCACGCAGCGGTTGGCGGTGCTCTTGGGGGCCTTATAAGCTACCTTGTCTTCTCCCTCTCCGTGAACGATGATCAAGGATCCGACAACGACTGGCGACCGTGGCAGGTGCGTTTCTACTAGAAGGCACTCTCACCATCGTGGTGGCTTTCATCGGATACTTCTAGTTACCACACAGCGTAGAGACAGCCTGGTTCCTCACACCCGAGGAACGCCGATATGCTTCAGCCTGCGTCGTAAGAAACATGGACATACAGGACACGCTTGCAGTGGTCCAAGGAGACGATCGCGAGAGGGAGGATACCTACGACGAGGGACTTCAAGGACTACTCGCTTCGTCCAAACATTCGATTTCCACAATCACATCAGCGCGGCAGCTGGTCGATGATCGCGGTCTGAGTCCCCACGACATACTATCCGCAGTCTTCAACACCAAGGTATGACATACCCTACCTAGCCTGAAATGTACTATCTGCCGTCCCGGTCTATGCCTTCTCAGTCTTCCACCCGCTTGTACTGGCGCCGCTAACAGAGAACGCGAACCCTGCACTCATCAACTTGCTCACTGCGCTGCCACACATATGCGGAGCTATCGCTTTCTACTTCGCCGCTAGCTATAGCAAAGAGCATCGTATACGCCTCAAGCCAACCCTCCTCGGTCTACCCATCATGGTTACAGGCCTGATCATCGTGGTCCATCGGGTTGCCGACCATGGTATTATCGGACTGAACGTTCTGGTAACGTTCAAGTGGTTCGACAGGCTTCCAAGAGATCAAAGGGGGTGTTTCAGGGTGGATGAGCTTGAAGAACACAGTAGTGTACAGGCCCAAGCGTGGGAAGGTCGCTCACATCTCAATGAAAGCTTGCTACATGCAGCATAACTGCACCACCAGAGTTATAAGTACCGCCCTTGCGTAGAACGAAACGGCTTCAGACATCTCTATCGGTCTTCGAGTCATTGCCAATCCGACAATCTGGCATACAGGAGTCCTCTCTTCCAGCGTCTGTAAAAATACACATGGCCAACTGTAGCCAACGCAACAGACGCAAGCGTCCACCAAAAAGGCACAATATACCCAGCAGCAGCGTGCTTCGGTCGATGCCAGTGAGCGGTCCTATGCTAACTAGGGATGCGTAAGCAGCTTCATTGACGAAAAGACGCGTAATGACGGCCGGATTGCTTACGGCCATCTTGAGTAGAACTATACCATATGGGTCCTGTTACTTGTTGGGCAGGAGGAAGATACAATTACGTGCTGATCAGACGAGCGCCTTAGTAGACTCTCGAATACGCCATGTAGCTACAGGGGGTCTACAGTACAAGTGATAGCTGTCTCTTGAATTTCTCGCCCAGGACATCCGTTCGTTCTTCTAGCACTGGCGCTTCTTTGTTTTTCAGACGGCTACACCCTGACCGATATGGCTTCCTTCACCGTCTACAAGGGCTCCCCGGATGGCACGATTGTCAGGTCGCAGACCACCCGCCCCCCCTCTTAGATGACCAGATCTTCATTGAAGTCACCGCTTCCGGTCTCTGTGGCACCGATGAGCACTACAAAGTAACCGACATGGCTCTCGGCTACCAGGGTGTCGTTATCGTCAAGGGTGTCGGGCCCCAAGTCAAAGACCTCAAGAAGGGCCACCGCGTAGGTTGGGGCTACCAGCATGCCGCTTGCGGTCACTGTAATTCATATCTGATAGGCTGCGAGACGTACTGCCTTCAGCGCGTGATCTACGGCAAAGCTAACCTCGACCAAGGAAGCTTCGCTTCGCACGCAGTTTGGCGCGAGGCCTTTCTCTTCAGGCTGCCGGATGAGTTGACAGACGAAGAGGCTGCTCCCTTGATGTGCGCTGGGGCTGCGGTTTCCATGTATTGGATACTTACGGTGTCAAGTCCACCGACTGTGTCGGCATCATAGAGATGAGGGGCCTCGGCCACCTGGCTATCCAGTACGCCGCAAAGATGGGCTGCAACGTTGTCGTCTTCTCAGGTTCAGATGACAAAAGGAGCGAAGCGATGCAGCTAGGCGCCACCGAATTCATCACTACTGGAGGGAAGTCTGGAATGAGCGTGCGCCGTCTGGTAGATGCCCTCCTTGTTACTACCGCAGTACTTCCAGAGTGGACTACCCTGCTCCCGGCTCTCAACACCATGAAGATCTTCCCTTTGGCCGTGTCGCCAGACGACTTTAGGATTTCGAAAATGCTGTTGAATGCCAAGAGCATCACTGTGCAGGGCTCCATCATTGCTCCAAGGTCGGTGCAGAGGAACATGCTCATGTTCTCGGCCCAGCATAAAATCAAGCCGATTACTATGCTTTTTCCGATGACTGAGAGCGGGATTGAGGATGCTATGAGCAAGCTAAGGAATGGAAAGATGAGATATTGCGCTGTGCTCAAGCCACGGTAAAGGCGTGGTTCTCGGTAACCACCTTGTCAGAGTTGCTATCAGTCAATCAGTCAGTTGTCAGTTCATCTATGCGGCTCAAACTGTCAGTCCGGGAGTAGTAAACTGACCTGATTGACTGCCAAGACAGTTTTGGAGTCGCGAACTGAAACTGAACTGACTGTCAAGACCGCTATCTTCGTGTTGCACTGACTGATTGATTGCTATCTGATTGCTATAGTCAATAGTCGTATTTACTAAGATAATCTTGTACTGCGGCGATCTCAGCTATTGTATGCCCTCCTGCTGGTGTTTTAAGACCTAACTGCCGCCAGCTCTTTAAGCACTGCAGCGCGTTAAGCAACTCAGGCTTTATTTGCAGCCGCCGCGTGCCTAGCATGTCACCAAGCTCGCTGAACGTACGCTCACAATCAGCAGCTGAGGCTGGTATTGTAAGCACGTTGATAGCAAACTTAGCAAGCGTTGGGTACTGCTGCGTCTGTAATTGCCAGTACTTAAGCGGATTAAGAGCCATCGGATCGTCCTCTGCGATCGCTGGTAAGCGTTTCCACCGCTCGTACTCGTCGCCAAGATGCTCCTCTACCTGCTTAACAGCAGCGTCTAATTGCAACTTTAGAAAGGCAGATCGCGACGCTGTTGGACCAACAACACACACTCTCTTTGCCGGGCGCCTCTCATCGCTGTCGCTTGTCGCGCTGCCAACCACTGTTGCTTTTTGAAAGCCCTTCCACATCGCTATAAAAGCGCGATGATTGTTTGTAAGCCACCCATCGCGGTAGTGAGGGCCGTCGCGCTGCGTGTTATGATCATCAGGCACTTTCCATAGTGCCCCGAGATGGTGCTTATAGTGTGGGTGAAGCACTGTAGCAGCGTAGTAGACAGGCGCGTCGTCAAACTTTGAGTAGTACTGCGCTAGTTTCCTGTGAGCTAAGTTAACGTTAAGCATAAGGTGGTCTTCTGGCGCTAACGGATCATTATAATCAATATCCTTTAAGCGCTCTTTAAGCGCTTCGAGCTCGTTAAGTAGCCACTCAAAGGTAATCAAAACTTCCCATATTGCGCCGTGGCGGCCGTGTTTACCGCGTCCCTCTAGCAGCTTAGAGGCCTCTGCAAAGGGCGCCAGAAGCCTCATATACTCCGTAATTGTTGCCCAGTCGCCGGCGTTTAGGCCACCTTCACGCAGGAAAAGCCTAGGTTCCTGAAACACGCTATCGCTACCTCCAGGTCGCCGTGAGCGGCGAGCAATAACCTCGTTGTGGCGGCCCTCAGAAAGCTTATGCTCAACGTAGTTATCAAGCGGGCCTTGGAGCTCAACAGCGCGTGCAAAGGCAGCAAAGTAGGAGTTCCAGCACGTCTTAACTGGCCTAATCAGCTCTCGGAGGACGACAGGCTTACCCAGCGACTCAGCTTCAACTCTTTGGAGTTTCTGTAACAGCTCGCGCGACTGGGGCGTACAGATGGATGCGATAATATCAAATAGTACACCAATAGGGCCATATTGACGCCACTCTTTCATGAAAGCCTCCTCATCTTTAAGGCTGCTACCAGCGTTCTCGTATGCGTCGCGGTCTTTGCCCCATATGATAAGTTGAGCTCCAAGGTTGAGTATATGGCAGCAGCAGCGTAGACTCCGCTCAGAGGCGTCAAAGCCGTATATACCAGCCAGATGATGGACGGCAGTATCATTGTTGTATGCATTGTCAAGCACAAAATAGCCCACTGATGCCTTGTCCACCCCAGAGTTTGTTAGCGTTGTTGCAACAACAGCGCCAATATTATTACCACTGTGCTGCCCATGAAGCTCTGGCAAGCCCAGAACAAAGTCCTGCACAGCGCCCGCTGCGTCCATCAGATGTACGCAAATGCCCGTGAGTCCATGCTTGCCGCTGGTCGACGTCCAGTTATCGAAGGAGACATGAATAAGGGACCGCGCGCCGCTTAGGTAGCTTCGAACAGCAGGTATGTACGAGTGATACTCGGCAACAATCGCGTCGCGGAGAGACTGGTGGTTACGCCAAAGTACTGCCTCTGCCAACGGATTAGCAGCTCGAATTAACTGACGAAAGGTAGGCGTTTCAATAACGCGGAGGCTTTGGTTATCGGCAGCTATCCAGTCCTTTAGCGCGTCTTGAAACTTGCGCTTTGTAAATGACGATGATATCTCATTCGCAACCTCCTGCGACACCTCAACACCACTATCGCGCATGAGGCTGACGATTGAGCCCTGGTTAGGATCGCGGCTTCGTCGGAGAGGTCCTTGGGCACCAACGCTGTGGCCGGGCACACCTTTAGCTAGGTGAGTAGCTGCTGCTGACGTTGATCCAGCGTCGTACTCGCCCCCAAGTTTCTTGTGTATGTGGCAATAGAAACAGAGCCAGTAGTTACGATGTTTGATACGATGATATACTGGCCAGCCGTACTTGTATATCCAACTTGGGGCACCTCTAGCGTGCTCTTTCTGTCGCCTCTCTAGGTACGGGACCCGTGACCAGTCTAAGCCGTCAAAAGAAGTATCATCAGCCTCGTCTATGGCCTCGCTGATTGGCGCGTCAATTGATTGGCTAATGCGATCAAGCTCGGTGTTGTTGTCAACAGATGGCGTGACCGACGCGTTCGCAGGTGGATCTCCGTGTTTATCGCGCTCAACAAGTCGGCGGAGGCTCTGATTCGATTGCTGGGTCATATCAGCACCAAGAGAAACTGGTATAACCCGTAAGTAGGCGCGTCGATATATGGTAGCGTTGGCGTAGAGTTAGGATTTAGAGCGTTGCGCGATTGGGCTGCAACACTAAGGTTTGGCGCTAGCCGCTTACAGAAACTATATCAACAGCCTCACTAACAGCATCATCAACAGCCTAGAATAAGCCTCCGCAACACTATGTATCAATCTCATATCAGTCAATCCAGTCAGTTTAAGAGTTCGGAACTGAACTGACTGATAAGACGAAAGCTCCAAACTGACACTGAACTGACTGCCAAGCAATCAGTCAGTCAGTCAGTCTCATCAGTTTGGATTGATTGTTAGCAACTCTGCACCTTGTAGACCTTACAGATTTCGTACCTCCTTTGACGTGGCAAAGATGGCATAGCCAGCAATGATGAAAGGCATACCATATCCCACGCACTCTGTACATAACATCCTTTTCGCTGTCGCGACGTCGCCTGCTACGCTCTCGGCCACTGAGACAAGGTGTATGGAAGCCTGAGCGACACCCACAGAACGGTGACCTGTGTTTCTGCTGTCGGTTGGTGAGACATTTGTAAGGAATGCGTCAGGCTAGGTCTGACCTAAATCTCCTGGCCGCTCAGTTCTCGCGCCGTGGCTCTTTGACGAGGGTCAAGTAGTCACACTCCGAGACGCAGGATTGAAGACGACCGACGAAGTTTTCCCGCGCCAGAGGAACTCCATAGAACAGAAGTATAGTCAGTAAGACGCATAGATGTCGAGAGGCAGATTGTTCCCTCGTGGTGCAGCATGGGCACTTGACTCCACCTGGCTCGGCGAAGAACTGGCATGACAGACACCACTCGGGATCAAATCAT
>NW_025091342.1:40793-126381 GCF_907166805.1 Alternaria atra
TCCCCCCGTCGCCAGCACACGGATTGCTTCGACGACACACTCAGCACCCGTCACGCCCTGCCCTGCCTCAACAGCAGATCCATCAACCACAAATCGTCGTGCCATCCGTGATCCTCCATGTACATCCGGCCGGAAGACAGGCGGGGCCGCTGCGAAGAATTGCCAAAAATGCAACCCTCAGGCCTGGGACGAAGACGTTGGCAGGTAATGCGAAGAATCCACCTCTTCTTCCATCTTGTTTGTTCAGTTCCTGCTAACCGTGGAGTAGTCTCGCCTGTATAAATCCTGATGCGCGCGTATCAAAGTGGATCCCGCCCGTAAAGTGTACTCATTTGGGAGGATACCGGTCACCGGTCAGTTGAGGTGCAAGCCCATAGTTGGACAAAGATGCAGGGGGCGATGAGAAGGACCCGATTCGTGTACCATCTCGTAGAAGCCAATGACTGTTTGTTGACATCTCGACCAAACATGGATGGGCAGGATACGCATCAACTAGTTATACCAGCTGCCCTGTGACAATTGACACTCACATTGTCTCCATCACCAGCGTAGTCTCCCAATACAATGCCTTTGTGAGATCTAGCGAACTACTCCAGCTGCCCTCGGATGCGCAGAGGCACACTCGACGCTCGAAGAATGTCATGATGCTGCTACGTACGCCCCGTAACGTGGCCGCGAGATGACGCTAACTATATCACCAAGAGCCCTGAGAATGACTTGAGCGACTATGCATTGCGCCGCTGACGAGAGCCACCAGACACTTGCTTCGCAGCAGCGAGTGCTACTGCCCACGCATCTCGACAGAGATGAGGTTAGAGAGAATGCTATCCAGAGCGTCGAGGAGAGCGATCAGTACACGCATGGAAGAAACACAAGCTCCGTTAGAGAGCTTCGCTCAACGTGCGGATCTCCCAGAATCAGTCGTTTCTTCGCGCTGCTGTGTGCGCCCATTATAGGCGTTCTCGAAAGACCAGCCCGACCCCGTGACTTGCCGCGCGTTCCCGCGCACGGACATCTTAGTATGGCAAATTGAGATTTCTCAGAATTGTGAGCAAAGTGCAGCAACACGGCGTCTCTTGAAGCTTTTAAGTTATTTGTAATTGCCTATCGCAATATATTTTTTGGTGTTGTAGCTGTCGCGATGACCCGCCCCGTCGACCAGAACGGCCGCAAACTGGCTCCTACGACACTGCAAGCAGTCCTCAATCGCGTTGAAGTCGGAGTCAACGATACTCAAATATATTACCAGACTGGTGTTAATCCTAAGTGTACGCGTAAAAAGCGACGTAACTTGGAGGCATGGGGTCAGCCGTACGCGCCGACCTGTGTGAAGATCGGACGACCGAGCACGCTTCGAGACATCCACAGGCGCCGCCTGCGCGAGTATCTTGAAGGCAGACCGCACGCATACCTAGAGGAGATAAAGGACTGGTTATACGACGAGTTTGACATACCCGTGAGCATCAAGTTGGTGTATCGCGAGCTCAAGAAGATGAAATGGAGCCGCAAAGTTGCGACCAAAAGAGCGAGCGAGCAGTCTGACGCGTTGCGCAGAGTTTTCAGAGCAAGGGTGCAGTTGAACTACACCGCTGAGCAGATTGTCGCGATTGATGAGAGTGCTTGCAATGAGCGTACTGGCGATCGCAAGTATGGTTGGAGTCCTGTTGGTCGCTCTGTTGAACTGGAGTACTCCATGAAACGGTCAGAGCGATGGAGTCTGCTGCCGGCAATGACAGTGGATGGTTACCTTGCGCACCGCGTCTTTCAAGGCGCTATTACTGCTGAAATCATGGAGGAGTTCTTGCAAAAAGATGTGCTGCCGCTCTTGCAACCTGGGTATCACGTACTGTTGATGGACAACGCGTCCATCCACCGCTCTCCGACAATTATCCAGCTTTGCAGAGACTTTGGCATACATCTAGAGTACCTGCCGCCATACTCTCCTGACTACAACCCCACCGAGCGGAGCTTTAAGGTGTTAAAAAGTTGGATTAAAAGACACCTTGATGAGCAGGCTGAGTGGAACAACTTTAGTTACTTTCTAGAGTACGCTGTACAGAGCGCGTGTTACAAGACTGACTGTAGAGAGTGGTACAAGAAGTGCGGGTTGCCTGATGTTAATGATTATGATGTCTAAGATTAGCAAGTAAGTTTAATTTAACAACAACTGCAAGTATTGCGCAACCTACAATTATAATCTAAAAAATCTAAAACTTTGCAGCAATAACTTAGACATGTAGAAGAAACTCTATACAAATATTATAGCACCTTACCCCTATGTAGTGTTAAGCGATAAGTTAAGAGATGCGGTGTTGAAAAGTGCTAATACAATTTGACGAATTTAGTTATCTAGATTAATACTAGAAGTGTTGCATATGCTGCAAAAGCGATTTATTAATTCTAAAAAATTTAGGGAAGCTCCTGAGCATGCCTACTAACGTTGTACTTGCATCTTAACCCTTCTCGCCACTTTCTAGTTGTGTGGGCGAGTTTAGTGACTGTGGTGTTAAGACGTCAGTTTCCACTAACTTCCCCCAACACCTCTCGCTCCGGTGTCTCGTCAGCCTCTGCGTTCCTATAAAGCTTCTGTATTGCATCTAAGTTTCTCTGTGTTAAGCCGCCGTAGTCCATCCTCCAATCATGTGCCTTTCTTCTAAGATGCGACAGCATTGATGGAGGTTGGTTAAAGTACTCCACCCACGCCTCGAGTGTCATACCTGTCTGCCTGTCCATAAGCATGTTTATGTCGTAGTGTCCCTTCTCAAAGACCTCCCTCTTGACCTTTGTAATGTCCGCCTGAAGCTGTGGCATTGCGTAACACCAGTATTTGAAGAAGTTATATGTGTGTTGGTGTAGCTCAACTTGCGGGCAGGTGATATCATCCCACTTCTTGTACTTGGAGTACTCCCCATACTCTGCCGATTGGTGTTGACACTGCTGAGGTGCTCTCATTTGAGCGAGATGACCAGCGAGGATAGCTTTTGTGAGACCTTCGATGCTAGAGTTTGAAGAAGTTGGTGACACCTTCCGCCGCCGGCGCCTCTTCTCGCTTTCAGAACGGTCTTTTGCCATCATGAGAGAGAGGTGAATCTCATCAGATGGCTCTTGAATCGTGCACTCTTCTCGGGCCACAGCGGTCGCCCAGGTCGCGATGGTGTTGCCATTGACCTTGTAGTGCTCTTCCGGGCGATCGATTTGGCGACCAGGTAGAGGACGCCGCCAGCAAGTATTAGTGTTATTGCTGCATCCTTCTTCGTTGCATCTCCAATAGTCTTTGATGCCGATTGCAACGCCACTTGCACACCTTTCAGCAGTAACGACAGCAGCGAGTCCATCCTCTTGTATAGCCGTAACGATGCCAGGTCGCGAGCGAGCAACACCACCACTACGAGCCAGCTGCGATGCTGGCTGTAATGCCGGCAGCTCGTCCCTCAACACCAAATCAAAGTCGCACGTCATTAGCTGAGCGCTCTCCTTGTTCATTTCTACAACCTCGTCCTCAAAGTCCAACCAGTTACCGACAGTAAATCCCTCACCAGCTACACGTCGACTACGCTGCAGCGCAATAGTACACCTATCGGCTTTGGCTTGCGGCTGCCGCTAGTATAGTACAGCGTCGCTGTTAAGCTCTCAATTTTGCTAACGCGTGGCTTCTGCGACTCTATTACACTATCCGCCCATCGCCACACCTTATCCTCGCTGACTGTGTACATAGGTTTATTACGCCTAGAGTCAGAAGCTGAAGCTATCGCATTCTTCTCTACTGACCCCCAGAACGCGCGGTATCGAAAGTGCAGGTGTGGCTCCTCGTCAACTTCTTCATTCTGTGACTCCAGGCGCTGCCGCTGACTCGATTGAGCCGCTGAGGCAGCGACAGCAACACCTGGTGAGTCTCCAGCACCGCCAGCAGCTCGCTCGCTAACTCCCTCATCTTCTTCAGCAGTAGCAGCTCGCAAAGCAAACTCTACGGGTCTATCCTCATCGTCCGCCGTCGTGTCAAATACCTCCTCGTCTTCATCCTCCCCAAGTATATCAGCGGTGTCAGTGGTGAGCTGGCTTGGCGCCTCAGGTTCGAAAACTGGGCTCGGAATATCGTGATTACGCTGCGGAGTCGGTACTCGCGAGCGGTTTAGGCGCCTGACCGTTGACGGAGGTGTGGGAGGTGCAGGATTGATACCTTGCTCGAAGATTTGGGATGGTTTACGCTGACGTTTGGCAGGTTTGCTGCTCTCACTACTCGCCGGAGGTACATTCTTCCGCTTGCTGTTACGAGCCATTGAAAACTACAACACCAGAAAACTATCACGAGACGCAGATTTGAGCTATCTAAGCTTCTTCACAGGTGCAGAATGTGGTAGGATACTGTTTGTACTACAAAACGCTAACAAACCAGATCTAGCGTCATCTCGTCACCAAACAACACTAAGTCACGTGGTCGGGCCGGTCTTTCGAGAACAACCCATATCCCCTTCGGAGCAGGGCGAGCAAGAAATCAACGAACTCTTCAGCACGACGCCGAGGCAAAGCGAAAATGTTCTCAGCCTTGCCGAGCAGTCTTTGGTGACTGGTACTAGCACTTGGCTTACGCTGCGAGAGCAAGGCCAGCGTATGGATACTGTGGAATCAGACATGATTCGAGTTGCACGAGCCAGCAAAGTATCGGCAGAGAAGATTGAAGAGCTGCGAAGGGCCAAGAAGAAGAATCCACCCTGCAATCCGTTGACCGCTCGTGGCCTCGATTGCCGAGAGAACACCGATATCCTATCAGCCTGCCCCCTTAACGCAAAAACACTTGTCCCAGGATGACGTGCGGGGGATGATCAAGCAAATTGCCGTGATCCAGGTTTTCGCATCGAGTGGCACCATCAGTTTTTGAAGCTTGAGTCTGACGATGAGAACAGATGGCACGACCAAGCCATCGAAACCAAATTCGCGAGGGCACGCACGATAGTGTTGGACACGGGAAAGCTCGCGGCCGCATTTAGCGCGGAGAATAATCAGTATTGTACATGGTACGCATACCCATGGGAGAAGAGAAGGTCAATCGGGTGGAGAGCAAGCTTGCAATAGGCGATGAAAGGCTATGTCATGTGTACTCGATCTGCTATACAGGTGAGTTGCATAGTCCCCAGCCACGAGTTGGTATCAAGCGCTCTTCCCAGCTTCTCTTGTTCCTGCCTCCGTTTTCCAAAGGTTACACGTGGGCACAAGTTTGAGATCGCTGAATCCCATCATTCACATGCTTACTCGATGCGTGTGCCTTAGCCTCGAGCGGGCGAAAAGGATGACAGAACATGATGACATTACGGCTTACGACTTCAGCTGCTATAAGATGACGTGCTTCACCCTATGCTATGCACAGGATTCATACTATGGATCACTCTCCCCTCTTGTTCCGGCTGCCGCGTGAGCTGCGCGACGAGATTTACAGACATGCGTTGTACCATGCCGGGGGGCTGCTTTACACCGTGGGCAAAAACGGTGTAGGGAGGCTTTGCAGAAAGGCGAGGAACGCCTCGAGCCGCAAGAGCGTTCTCACAAGACTTTACGACCGCTCACGTCGCGTCGCAAAGGCGCAGACCCAACGCCATGGGAGCGACTACAACCAGCTAAAGCATGTGTGCAGGCGGCTCCGTGATGAGTCGTCCGCACTGAGCCCTCACGGCAACGTGGTATTTACGGAGGGTTCTTCGACGATGAATGCGTTCGAGCAGTGCCTGATCCTTCTCCAGCAGCTTCCAAGGGTCCGATCAGTTGCAATCAAGTGCTGCGCAGCATCCTTTGCGAGCGAGTCGTGCCAGGGCAAACTCTTCGAGGCTATCCAAAAGTGTGCGGCTCACGCTGGTGTCTCCGTTAGGGTCCACATCCCGCACTGGTCTCTCGCAGACCCGGACTTCGTCCTCCGTGGACTTTTCTACCTATACTCGCTTCGGAACGATGCAACACTTGTGTCTCGCCTTGCTAGAGTCTCCCCTGTGACGTATCTATCAAACTCTGCCTCGGAGATACTGACAGTGGACCGGCCGATACCGAGGAATGTTCGGTTCTACCCATGGGACGATGCGTTTGATCCGCAGCTGTTCGAGCAGATTTGTCAAAAGAAGCCCCTTCTAGAGCACCCCCTAACCCAGGCAGCTATCGGGAACGTGGGAAGCCTTGCCCGAGCCTGGATCGAAAATGGGTTGTAGGGACGATGGTGCCATCTTTCCGCAGTGAAGCGATGCTCTCGGCCGACGTCGGCACCATGGTGTCGTGGCTGGGTGTGCAGGAACGGGCGGGGGTCTAGCGGATCACGCGTTGATGACTAGTGTAGCAGTTTGCGTTACTATCGTATGTTGGGAAGAGTGCATTCTCGTCCTTGCGTTATTGGATCCACGACCCGGAAGCTTCTAGAGCGTTCAGCACCGTGCAGCCCTCACCTCTTGCTCCTCGAAGTGCCTGCGCATGTTGGGTACATGATCGTCGATTGGGTTTTGGTACTGGAAGCTGACCGCGTGGCCATCTGCAAGAGCTGCGAGTAGTGGGTCGGGACAGCGAAGTCACCAAGGTCGATCCCTATCGTGGGCTGTCCGAGTTTAGCTTCCTTGTTCGGATACCTAGATACAAACCAGCGCAGGCCGCTGTGCCACTGACAAGCGACTGGAGAAGGTGACGATGACAGCCAGCGCCTACTCACTCGTTAGGTAATGAGTCGGATGCGTCAATTCGCATGTACGGGCAGGGAACGTGCTATTTTGTCAAGCAAAAACTCAGGTCGCATACAAAACCGACGACTCTAATTAGGTACCGTGGATACGAGACTGAGGTAACGATCTACTATGGTACGCTATGCAATACTGCTAGTCCAAGGAACAGGAGGGTATCAAGTGTCGAAGCCTTCCTTCTACCAGACACATTCACACGGATATACACATCCCCTTACATAGCTAGTCCATCCTCACCCCACTCATCCTCCCACCTCCGTTTCCTCACCTTCCTATCCCCCACACTCCTCCTCTTCCCCGCACTTTGCGGTGGCTTGGAAGAGGCGTGAACTCGTTTCCGGGATCGAGAACCGCTGCGATCATCTGCAGCAGCTACAGTCGGCTCTTGCAGGTGTAGATTTTGATCCTTGATCAGCACCCAACGGCTGCAAAGTGCGCTCAGTGGCCATGTCTTCCACTTCTCTCTGTCATCTTTGATAGCTTTCCACGAAATACCGTCGATTCTTCTGCATTTGCTAATATATACATCGTCTTCGTGATTGAAGTCGTATTTCCTAGGGCGGCCCTTTTTGCCCCCGACACGCGTGCTGCTTCGGCGGGGTCTAGTCGGTGAACATTGGCGCCGTTCGGCGGGCAGAGGCGGGAAAAACCATTTTGGGTCCGTCGCGGGTGCCACCTTGTCATTGGTTGTCATGGGAGTGATCGGCACAGGAGCAGCGTTTGCGAAGGTTGTCGGGGTGTTTGGTATGTTCAGACCGGCTGTGAATTGGTGAACAGCTTGATTGATTGTCTGCAATAATTTTGCGTAGAAAGCAGGTGGCGCCTCTTGTCTCACAGGAGTTTGTGGCAGCTGGATATTCGGTGTTTGCGGAATGCCTAATTGCGGTATGGATGTTACTGGGACGTTCGACTGAGGTGACGTAGGTTGCTGCGTATTGATCAATATGGTTTCGGCCTGTCGTTTGCTCATGTCTTGCTGAGGCGGTCTAGTAGTCTTGGACTTCACCAGCTGCGTGGGGGCCAGTTCGTCTTCCGAATCTTCTTCGTCTACTTCCTCTTCGCTCCTTACTGCTACTCCTAGCGAATCCAGTGACCTCTTCTCTTTCCCTTTACTCTTACGCTGTAGTCTTCGTAGATGCCCTCTATCCACCACCACCCTATTTGTTTTCATGTCGATTTCGTCGCTCTGGGATTCGTGTATGTTGCCAAATTTCTCGAATATAGACTCGAATTGGCTCTTGAGCCTTTGTTGGTTTTTTTGCTTCTCTCCAACGTAGTCAAGATTCTCTCCGTCAGCTCTAACTGATTGGTGGATGCGCATGCGCTTTGCCGGCGGTTCCATCGTCCGCAAAAGTGCCTGTGGGCTGTTTGACGGAGGTCGGTTGAGGGTGAGGGTGTTGGCGGTTGGCCGAGAGTTGCGACAACAGCGCTAGCTCAACGTGAAAGCTGACGGCTGACATGACTTCCTCCTGTCGTGGTGCGGCTTACCGGCATGGGACCGTGCGCCCAAAAGTAAGGTCGACCCGCCTTTGCTGGTACCGCCTCCGCATCATAGTAATGACCCTCTACACCCTACAAGCGGGTCAGACGCAAGACGTAAGCGTAATGAACACGGAAGAACTTACCCTGGATGCGAAGTGCAGCGCGCACTGCAGCAATGCGGCACGGTATCTGATGGCAATGATAACGACGACAACAAGAGTGATGACATTCGTAGGGCTGGCATGATGTCCCTCCGTGTGCGAGCAGCGCAGAGTGCACTCTTCTCGTCAACTCGCGCTTGGTCTGGGCCGTCTCCCCAGCGTAGTGAAAACTACTCATTTGTCGCGCGTGACAATGAATCTGCAGCTGCGCACTCCGCTCCACGGCACAGACACTCGTCCTTTGGGTGTACAAACCAACGATGCGCATGCGTTGCATGAGGCTCGTCGTCAGATGGCGTAAGATGTTGCCGCGGCCGTGGAGATGCCGGCGCGTACCCACAGAGCCCGAGCTGATGCGAGGTTTGATCGTCCGCTAGCCACGCTCACAAGCACTGAGAGGGTACAAACACGTTGAGCGCAAGGTACATCGAAAGCAGGTCTCGCAGATATGCATTAATAATCTATCCGTAACTTCGCCTTGAACCTCTACCTACCTCCTACTGTGCCGTCTCCGGTGATGCTTGGGGCTGTTGAGCCTGCAAGTCGTCAGGCGTTTCCTGCAAATACAGTGCCCCGCCAAGGTTACTCGTCTCTGAATATTGCGGATACGTCCCTCAAGATCCCCAAAACCTCCTGCTCCGACATTCTGTGGCTGCGCAATGGTACGGGCGGTCATGAGTGGCAATGTTTTGCTGCGGGCCATCTCGTCCTGAAGAAGTGCCAATATATATGGTGTTTGCCTCTCCATTGTAGAACATGCGATACGCAGTCTCTTCCTGCAGGGTAACCTTCGTCCTACAGAACCCTTCGTGAAGCTTTCGATTTCATCCAAGAGCCTTTTTCAGACTCTCTGTGCTTGTCTTCTTCTGCCGGGAGATGTCGCTCTTGGTGTAGCGTCTCCGCCAAGCGCTCGGGGCTTCTCAAAGCCCCGACTGCAGACCCTGACGTTCCTCACCATCGTCACCTCTCTCCCCTGTTGCCATTGCACCGTCGCAACCCACGACCGACCAACGATACTGCCGTGGCCGCCGTGGCCGCCGTCGCGTCACCTTCAGCTACCCTCCCTACAAACCGCTACACATTTGGCGCTGCGGCGCGCACGTCATCGTCGACTGAAGCGCACAAATGGCGACCTGCATCATCGGAGTGATGCTCAGTCGGCAACGGATCGTGTGATCGCGACAGGGCCAGCTGCTGCGACCACGAAGCCCAACGTACAAAGCGTCGCAAACGACTGCAAGAGACGACCCTGTAGGCGTATCCGCCCTCGACGTAACGCGTGCGGAAGACGCTCAGGGCCCCAACGTCCTCTATCTCGCCCACTATATGGTCCTCTTTGTGTCAAGAAGACAGCATGCCTGGGTCGACCGGCAGTTCCACAAACGAGCTCACAGTTGCGCATGCATGCTCCAACCTGGTTCACGGCAATGCGGCGGTCTCGCTCGATGTATACGGATAGCCACAACAGCTCGGATCATGGGCGGGTATCGCGTAGTTGACGCCAGCCCCCACCAGCATCTCTGCCCCGCCCCACGATGGGTCCGCAACAGGCAGGCCGTTTGTATTTGGCATTGTCGGAAATGCCATGCTGCCCATCGAGGGCTCCCACGATGCGCTGTATGGCCCCAGAAACAGCGATGGAGTCATCACACTCGGCCAGAGAACGTTGCTTCCTGCTACCTGGTAGTGGATTGCATGGTTGTCATACTGGTCTTGCCACAGTGTCGGCTGCATTGGTAGAAGGGTCGGCTGCGATGCCGCGAACGCACCGGGCGCTGTTGACTGCACAGAAGCGTCCGTATCGATGGGGCACGAGGTCGTGTCCCAAGCTTGGTTCTTGTTCGCAGCCGCCGCGAGCGGGCAGCCGCCACAGCTGTATACGTCTTCAGAGATCGTCCTTAGCGCCTCTTCCGAGCTGGTGTCTCCTTTTTTCATCGTCAACTTTTTGGGGGAAAACTTGTATTCGGGATACGCTTCGTGGTGGTTGCGGCGCTCGATCATCGCGTACGCTTCGTACGCCTGGCGCACTTTCTGGGACTCTCTGCGCCAGCTGTCAGCTACAATAGCCGAGAGCTCCTGTTGTTTAGACCGAGAGGACCGCGCCTTTGCCTCTGGGATGTATGCTGAGCGATAGAGCATGAACGAGTTGAGAGGTCTTGCAATGTATCCGTGTCGCTGCTCCGTCTCTCTCCACCGGACGTCTGCTGGCCGGTTGACCCACTCTTGAGTGCGCTTTGCCGCTGCGTGAATCACATCATCCGAGTAATCGCTCAAGGGCCGGTTCGCGCTTAAGCACACGAGGGGTCTGCTCTTTCTGCCTTTGGCGGTGTTGGCGGCCGGTGGTCGGCTGGTTTGCACGACTGCCGCTTGTCCTCGATGGTCGCACGTCCGCACGACGCATGATGGGCCTCGCATGACTCCTTTGCGTGTTTGTGCGTCTCGTCCCTTGTCTGTACTACACCGATGGCCGTTTGCTACAGCTGGCATCTGCCGGGCCCGGCTGGGTATTCGTAGTCGGGGACGACGATCTGCGCGCTGTCGGCTGTACGTTCGTTCCAAATCGCGTGTTGCTGCCTATCGACAAGGTGATTTACGGTTCGGTCAGCACTTTGCCCTTACGACTGCTCTGGAGTGATGCGAGCCGACGTGAAGCATGGCGAGCTCTACACTCGAAGAGCGGCAAGGATGTCGTAAGCGGTTTCGTTGTAAGGGGGTTCGTTGTAAGCATTTTCACGGTAAGTGTCCTCACGGTAAGCATTTTCACCGCAAGCGGTTTCACTACCTGCAGCGAAGCAAAGAGGCGACTTCACTCTATTACCATGGCGTAAACAGGATGACTGGTGCACTGACGGCACGATGGCTTCCAACTGGGTACGTGATGTCGCTCATCCACGCCTCTGCACTGCGGTAAGCCAGCGCTCCCAATGTCTTTTATAAGCGGGGTGAAAATGACCGTGATGGCGGTGATGGCTGGAATCATGGATGAAGTGGGGTGAGATCGTTTCGATGTTGTTGGGCCAACGGCAGCTCAGAGCACTTGCCGAGACGCCAACAGCAGAGCGTCGCCTGTCACCTCCCATCCCGTCGCCCACCAACTAAACACTCATCCGACTCTGAAACCACGCATCCTCTTCTCATCTAGAAACACTCCTTTTCTGTGCTAACTCAGACCAACCAACTCCTACTGTCTATAAATCATCGCCCAGATACACGAAGCTCTTCGGCAGCTTTGAGCCGACACGTCACGCACGCACGCACGCACACACCCTATCGATCTTACCTCCATCACAAGCGACGAGCTCATGCACTTCCGACACCCGCGATCTACCCGCAGCCCTTTGAATGCGAAAACGATCACAGACTGCTCTCAAACAACAAGTCGAATGGGCAGTCCATTCATAGCGCTTCACATGCTCGTCCAAACAAGAAACCGACACATTCAGCCCAGTAGAAGACAATCGAAGCAGATACAATGAACTATACCCCCACAAAAGGGCACTCGTCCTGGCTTCCAACCGAGATTTGGGTCATGGTGTTCCAGTACCTAGATTTACGAGACATGAAGCAGTTCCGGCTTGCAGACCGTGAATGCAGAGACATCGCCACGCCTCTTTGCTTCGAAACAGTCACCTTCGATATCAGCGAGGCCAGTATTGGGAACTTGGTCAACGTCGCTTCAACCGAATACTTAGCCAGGCATGCACGAACCTTGATTCTTCAGAGGCGAAGGAGAATGCGACAGTTCTCCGATTATGACAACTGGGAGCGAGCTATTAGCCTGCCAGATGATCCCAATATCACTTTGTCCCCGTTTAACGATGGTGATGACGAAGAGGATACGCATTACGATATCATGTCATATCACGACTGGTCACAATGCACAGACGCCGAAAGGAGAAGCCTCTACCATCGATACGAGACGGATCGCGTGGCAGCAAATGACAATGTGCAATCCTTATCAAGAACATTATGTTTTCGTAGGGTGGGCTGCACTTACAGCGAGCAGGTCCAGTCTGTAATTGGGTCATCGCCGATGGGAGAGGAGTGCATCATCAGGAGACTGGATGAGACTTTGGCAAAATTCACACAACTCACTTCGTTCAAGCACAGGCCTACAATTCTTTTAAGAGATCGCTGGGTTACTCACTGGCAGAGACTACGCTTCGATCCCTTCGATTTCTACTCCGACAGCTACGAAGAAGACTGCCAAGAGGATGACGATATGGAGGCCTTGCACTTGTCATGTGCACTCAGGGCTATAGGATGGGCAAAGCAATATCTCACCAAACTCAACTCCATGGTGTTCCATGTCGAAGGTCCAGCGTTCTGGGGCCCACGCCGCCTGCGACGCCTCTGGCAGGGTGAAGGACACGGCGAAGTCAGAAGATTACGGCAGCTATACGAGGATGCTATGCAAGCAGAAGAGCACATGGAACCGATACCACAGGATCTGACCAGAGATGACGAATACGTCAGACAACTGGTCATCATGGAAAACGCTCTGGGAGAGCTCACTCACCTTGATTGCTCGATCTGTGAAGATGAGGATGACGGAGGCCTTTTCATGGCAGCAAGATTTTTCTTCGAATTTCTCTGCTGTGGCCAGAACCTGAAAAGAGTGCGCCTGACTTTTGGTTGGCTGGTGGATGGCCTTCTCCAATCTGATCACTGGCGTCACACGAATGGGGATGGCCCTAAAGAATTGCTTACCTTGCTGACTAACTGTAAGCCGTGGCCGAAGATTGAGGAACTCAAGCTCGAGATCGCAACGGATGAAACCACCCTGCTACGTTTCCTACAGTCGCTCAGCCTCACGCTACACCATCTTACGCTTTCGACTGTCACACTAGCACCCTCGCAGGGAACTTGGGACTCTGCTCTTCCGGCGATTGCAACAAGTCTCACGAACCTAAGAAGGTTGAATTTGGCAATGCTGTGTGACTTCCCGCAACATGGGCAGCAACGACTTCTCTTCAATCCGGAGGCGGAGACATGGGCTGGCAAAAGTGCTTGTTACAACGATTACAAGGAACGCGTGATTGGCCATCTTTTACATGCTAAGAAACTGCACCAACTCGAGCCCGAATTATTCATGGAAGAGCATATGCAAAGCCATAAGCACGCTTAGGTTGAGAAGAAGCACTTTCAAGGAATGTCGTACAAGACATGCATTCATCATAGGCTGGAAAGGCTTGTCAAGTTCCTTGCCTATTTTGTGCACAATCGCCGGCGCGCCATGATTGATGAACATGTCTATTTCCTACAATCGAACCACCGACAATGCTATTCCAATCCGAGCTTACTGGACTTCAGCTCGAGCATGGGTGGCAACTAAGCTTAGCCTCTGATTAGCCAATGGCTACTGGTTGATGACCGGTGGCTACATCTATAATAGTCGGCAATTATGAAAACACTGGCAGTCCGTAGCTTCCGATCTGGGCTGATTCGAGAACATTTCTTAGCAACATAATCTTGTATTCTCATGCATCGACAGATATCATTTCAATACATCACCGTTTCTGGTGCCCTCCAAAGCGCTGGCTCCTGAACTCCGTTCCTCCTCCCCACTTTACCCTTCGGCATTGAAGGACCCCTCATCTACTTTCCTCATGCACACGTACCGGCATGGGCCGGGCCGGCTTGCCTGTCATGATGGCTACAGAGCCATGATTTCGATCAGTGGTGAGTCCTACCCCACTGTCGCTGCAAAGTAGGCAGAATCAAAGCGGGATGCGACAAGGCTGTTCTAGCCGTGAGTAGTGGTACAAAGTCTAGGTACATAGTGCAGCGATGTAGTGATGGGAGAATGAAGCGTGAGAGAAGTCCTGCGACACATCAGCACACTACGGTGCAAAACAACTGTCGTCGGCATCCGTGTGGGAAGTGTAGACCAAGCGAAGAAATCCCCATATCATGACGTTGCCGACTCGCGTGCGTGTCGCTCGTCGGACAGACAGATAAGTCCGTGTGTGTTGAAAAAGGCTACGTTGTCTACAGTGGCGTTACTTTAGGCTAGCATGTATTCCCAGGCTCGCTTGTTATAGATAAAACTTCCTAAGCACTGTCGTAGTTGGCAGCAACGTGTTTTACAAGAGGACAGCTTATGTTTACCCCACTCATAGACATGCGGTATTTTGTTTCACTTTGTCGTCTAACACTGTGCTTACTCCTCGGTTCGATGCACGTCTAACTTCTTGATGCACTCCGTCAGCAGATCGCCTGCCTCCTGCAGCAACTCCCGTCTGGTTTGCTTGAACATGTCTCTCATGATGATCAGCAGCCCCAAGCAAGCATTGCGATTCGGAGTCTCGCTTAAGTCTTCAGGTGTTCTTACACCGCCCATGCGATTGAGATACAGTACCATATCCTTGACCTTATCTTCATAGCTTGGGAGTGAATACCGCTCCTTGACCGGTCCATCCAGCGCAAAGCCGTACGACCAGACAATCAGCGTGGCAAAGTACAGCACCCATGGTCGATTGAGAAGGTAATCGTCGCGCGCGGAGTAGGAGAGAACGGCGCTGGATGGGGCATTTGCGTTCGGACTGTCATCCCCTGCGACCATAACACCGCGAAGAAAGCGGAGGGCATGAAATGTGGCGTGTCGGGCTCGGGCAGCGGGAGCCCATACCTCCTTCATCCGGCGTTGTGCGTCGTTGTAATCTCGCAGAGTTATCGATCTCCCAGGTAGTCTCGTGGCACCAGCATAAATCTGGCAATCGGCGATATCAACGTGCATGGCCATATATGCCAGGTGGTAGAGGACAGTCCGGGATTCGAAGACGTTGTCATCGTCAGTACTATCCGAGGACCCGTATGGATTCGAAGCAGGGCGGTTCTCCGGTCGGTTCAGTGCACTGTCGAAGTCGCGCTTCCAGAAATCAAAGGCAAGGAACAGTTGTTCTCGCCATTCGTTGCGCATCCTTGCTGCTGTGTTAGGAAACGGTGTGAGGAGCAGGCTTTCTTGTTCTGCTCCGAATGGAACAGCAAGTAAGTCTGCCATGAGTACTATTCGTCCAAACGAGCTGATCTGTATTGGCTCCCGACGCATCATCTTTCGGAGACCTTCAACAAACAATGCTGGCTTAGTGTTATTTAAAGGCTGAGTTCGGTTTACCCAGGAATCATACGGGGCGGCCCATAAGTCCTCCGCACAAGGAAGGCAAAGTTTGATCTCCAGGCTTCTAACGTTGGCGCTAGAGCCAAGTTGTACAGTGTCGATACGGTCCATCAAAACAGCCGCGAACACCAATCTCCTAGTAGCCTCAGCCTTGACCCAGGTTCTCCAGGACTCGTTACTAGTAACACTCTCTGGGACCAAATGTTCTTCAAAGAAACCTAAGCGCCTCATCCGATCTAGTATCTTGCCGCTGTAGTCGCGTGCACGATCGTATAGCCGACGCGTCGAGTATCTCTTCTCAAAGATCTCGAGAAGAAATAGCCCTTGGAGAGCGCAGAGCTGGCCATCCAGACTAGTGTCAGCCTCCTTAAGAAGTTCATAGCGCATTTCCCAAGCCAACAAGTTAGCCAGCTCCTGACTAGAATCCGTTCCCAAACAGCACGCTCCAAGACACATGATGACGACCAACAGGAGCTTGGGGCAGGTGCTCGCATTGAAAGTTGGCTTGTGGAGGATGGGCAGTTGTGGGTGGACGTGGTCCCAGTACGAGCTGACGTAAGTTTGCATCATATGCAGACTCAAGACCTGCTGGCCTTCAGGCATGTCGCACCCGATGATGATATCTTTTTTGTGGCTTGCTTTTACGTCGTTGACGTCTCTTAAGAGGTAGTTAATGTACCCGAGGAGCTTATCGCGAGCGTATTCCGAAAACGTGGAACCTAGATGGATAGAATGTAGTCGAGGCTCAACAATTCCGAGGGACGCACTTGTTGTAGGACCGTTGAAAGGTCCGGTAGTGGATGTACATGGATAGCAATGCGATGCTTCGACTTTTGTTCGGGTTGGCATAATTGTGCCATTCTCTAAACCGGTCAAGAAAAGCAAGGTAGCGGACGACTGTAATAGAGTATCAGGATTGGGCATTGTGGTGTCGTCGTTGCAGTAGATCTGCCCACTACGGCCAGAGGCCGGCTCGGTATGATTGGACAATTTTTCTTGCATTTTGGCATCGCTATTTGGGTTATCGCCCACCCGAGGTTGACGTTCCTGAAGTGCTTGACCGGGTTCTTGTCGCGAATCTAGACTAGGATGTTAGCAGCTGGTGGTTGATAGCAAGACCTATGCACGTAGCTGGGTTTTGTTCCACATGAAACTTGCTTCGTGTTCAGCGACTTGCCTTTTCTGCGCTTCCTTGATACAATCGGGGGATTCGTGCACTCGAGACCCTTTTCAATGCATCTCTTGCATCTGTCCTTGTCTTCTCGGACACATCTTCTCTTGATTTTCTTACACCCATGATTCGAGTGAGTAATACGACAAATGAGGTTTGCTGGTGGTACGTACCCACTGCATGCTCCTCGGTTCTTGTTAAACTTATGATTGAATACGTTTCTATTAAAGAATTTATTCATTTTCTGCCGTATCGTTGTGCTCGAAGCATGTAGAGTAGCGCCTCCTTCACCTATTTGTTAGAGAAATCTAAGCGCAGACTGCCTATACAAGCGCTCTTCGTTGCGAGTCAGCAAGACAACCCTGTCTCCTTTTGATAACGCAGCCCGTATGCAATAGTCCACTTTTCATATAAATATCCAAAACGCAGAAGCAGGCACTAGTCTGTACATGCAGGTAATGACGGGTACCACATCCCGACATGCCGAACTAGCTCTTTTAGGAGCTTGTCGGTCAGCGCCAATGTGAACCCTGCTTCGGAGCGAAGACACGCCACTTGCGGACGGACGTTGGTGGAAGCCTGGTTTAAGAATTCTAGTAGCTCTAGTTGCCTTGAGTCCATCTTCTTGCAAGTTTTTCGCCTGGTGCCAGACACGTGCGGCTGCTGTGTCTACAAACACGACAGCGCTGAGCGATCCAAGCATCGGTCGTATCACCGCCGCCGAGTTGTTGCAAAGGTAATATTGGTGCGTTGTGCTACTGCTGCGTGACTTCAACCGTCCCCAGATCAGAGCAGATTGGAGGGCGGCATGAACTCCTGCCAAGACAGGATCGCTGCCGTGTCTTCGCGTCTCGTTGCGCCGCTTTGTGAATGGCCTGTGGCAGGCTAGCGCGTCTTGAGAACTGCCAGGGTGGAAAAGTGTGCTCGTAACCATGTTCCACAACATGAACCAGGGGTGACAGGGGTGAAAAACGGGTTGTCTTCCGGCTAGGAATCACCCGATTAGTACATCACCAAACGTTATATCAGGTCGAACAGAGAGTCTTGTTCCGTGCGAAACAGCCAACCGAAGCAGCGCATTTAGTTTATTATTCTGAAGCAGAAAACATAGATAGGCTGGTCAGGAGCTCCCACAAGCCCAGATGTATCAATGGACTGTCCTGCCCTCAATCCGTGGATTGCGCCCGAATCTGTCAATGACGGAAGAGGCATTGGTTTCCGGTAGCTTGTTCAAGCGTCCACCGTAGTGACTGTAGTCTTTCCCACAACCTTTGCAACCTACATGTCTCTAACGGCAACCTGCGACTATGAAGTGCTCGAAACTCTACCGGCATACTCATGCGCTGCACCGCCGGCCTCCCCCTTACTCTAGATGCCGGGTGATTGACTAAGTAGCAAGTGCTTAGTAGTAAAAGAAAATCACCCAGGAGTTAATTATGGAATAGAATATTGATAGTTGTTATTGGTTTTTTAATCAGCTACTTTACTGTATTAACCATGCCAACTTTGTCAACATCGCTAACAATGCCAAGTTTGCTAATCAGTGTGGTCAATAAACCGACCGACTCAAACCGGAGGCTTTGGTCGGTCGGTTTGATTCAATAGGTAGGCTTCGTCGGTCGGTTTGAGTCGGTTTGATAGAACGTCGCCCGTCGGTTTGAGTTTGATCAGGTTTGACAGCTTAACTCAAAGAAGTTAGCGGGCTGCCTAAAAAGGTAACTATCTATTTAGAGCGTCCCAAGTTTGTATTACGTTAGCATCCGTACATCAAGTCTACTACGATACCAAGCCGTTCCTGAGCCAGTGTTTCTGAAGCTGGGCCGCTTCAATGGTCTCGGGCGATAGCCTGTTACGCTCGTCTGTAACAAACTTCTTCGTCTGACTAAAAACCCTCTCACACTCAGAGCTCATGCCAGGTATTGAAAACAGGTCCAACGCCATCTTATAGAGGACCGGGTATTCGTGTCTATGATTATGCCACCACGTTAAAGGGTCAGGACAATCGTTGTCTTCTGGATAAAGTTCCCTCTCCTGAAAAGCGGTGAGTTCGCTGGCGACTTTAGACCTTTTTCGCTGGCGAATTAGTGAACTGCCTTTCCTCTTTCCGAAAGAGCTGTAATCGTTAATTACAGAATGTCCATCCTCGCTGTCTTCGTCACGCGCTAAGCCAGCCTGAGCTTGAGCTTCCACCTCGGCCTGGCGCCGATATTCGTCATACAGGCTTGATACAACCGTCTTCATGCCCTTGAACCAAGAAGGCTTTCTCATCGTCCCGTTCCAGTGTTCCTCAAAATAATCGTAACCGTAGGTGGGGTGGAGAGCCAGGGCGGCGCGATACACCGGCGTCATGTCTGTCAGCTTATAATATTCCTCAAGCTTCACCCAGCCACACTCAATTCCGCGTTTGAAGTGAGACTCCGGTTCGTCGCGGCATGAAGCTGCAGCATTGTTAAATGCGATGAACATATAGTCCATCGTCTTGAGAGTCTCCCAAACAGCGCCATGGCCACCTCCTTTGCCATCTCTGTTTGCATTTCCTTCCATAGTCTTTGTGAGGATATAAAACGGTTCCAGAAAGTCGCGGAAGCGTTGCAACTCGGCCCACCCTTCAGCATCGAGGAAGTCTTTCGTCAGGTCTCGGTGCCTTGGGTCGTTTTTTGGCTTTTGCCAGCGAATTTGATAGAGTTCTAAAGCGTCGCGAAGCTCGAGTGCTAACAAACTGTCAGCTTCGGAGTTAGAAGGACTGCAAGCCTAAGGTATTAACTCACCACGTTTTACCATAAGGTAAACTGAGTTCCAGCGCGTTTTGCCGTCAATAACAAGGTCAATAGTGAATATCACATCGTCGCTCGCAAGCTCGTCTTGAAGGTCTCGAAGGACCTGTCGCCGTTGATCTGACCGACGGATATAGGTGGCAAGATTGTGGAGTCTGCCGATAGCCCCTTTTCGGGCCCAGATTTCGAAGCAGGTTTCGTCGCTGGCACCTCGAAGTTCGTCCTCGAATTTGCTCACGTTTTCACCGAAGATAACTGCTCGTACAATGAGATTGATGATATGGCCGATACAACGCAAGCGTCGTTTGTTGACGTCTATAGGAAACCATAGCGCAAGAGCCTCTAGGCATGTATCGTTGGTGCTGGCGTTGTCAAGGACGAAGTAGCCTAACTTCGAACTCAGCTCGTAGCAATCAATAACCTTTTTAATATAGGTCGCGATATTCTCGCCAGAATGCGGACCGATCACGCGTGGCAGACCGATAAGGACGTCACGTTTCAAGCCCTTGCCGTCGACGAAGTGGCTCACAATGCCAACATAGTTAAACCCATTGGAAGCAGTCCATAAATCAAAGCTTAAGTGCACCAAACTTTTCGCGTTTTTGATCAGGTCGAAGACGATATTCCCGCGCCTCTGGAACGCATCATGAATCCAAGTTGATACAGACGCGTGAGACTCGGGCAGTAACTGACTAGCGAGCTCGCCGCCGTTCCGTATTAGCCACTGAAGACGCTTGCTAGATGCCTGACGAAGAGTGACGTCTTCCAGAATAATCCAGTCGACGAACCGGGCTTTCCACATGGATTCATTGAAACGCGAAGGAAGCCCTAATCCAGCACTAGACTGACGCGATAGAGGCGCCCTGCATGTTACTGACGACGCCGCAAGTAAAAGGGATTGGCAGGCAGATTTGGAAGCTCACCGGATGGAGAGATGCGGTGCTCACGGATCAAGTGCTTCGCTGCGTGAGAAGTGCCAGCTGCCGAATATAGAGCCGTTGAGTAACTCTTCTTCAGGTGGCAAAGCTTACAGAGCCAATACCGCGCTCCTTCGTGTTCCAGGCTAGCGCCATGTCGGAATATCCATGATTCTTTGGCCTTGGTGTTAACCACTCGCCTGTGGCGAGGCCTTAACTTTGCGCCTTCAAGCCGCATCGAGCCGTGCCAGATATTCGTCCAGTCAATATCAAACTCGCATCGAACTTCCTTGTCGATCGATACAGACTCAGAGGGTGTCAGGGACGTCTCGGAAGCGTCATCGACGCGAGCAACCTGTGAGCCAGATGGAAGAGAAGATATGGCAGGGCTAGTGTCTCTGCTAGAGGTCATATCGAAGCGACAATATTTGGCTAAATAAAGAAGTTTATAGAAATGGGGCATACGGAGATGGACGATGCGATATACAACTACAGCATGGACGAGCAAATTAAATTTGGAGGGTGTTTCTAGAAAGTTCGTTTGTTTACCTATACTAGGAAATGGCCCGAGAAGCCCCTCGTACCGGTAATAGCCATAGCAAATCCGCTATGTCAAACCGACCCAAACGCAGTCAAACCGACCGCTCTTATCGGTCGGTCGGTTTGATAACGAACCAGCCGTCGGTCGGTTTGATTACTAATCAAACCGATTGAATCGGTCGGTCAAACCGTCGGTTTGTTGACCACACTGTTGCTAATTCTTTATCAAGTCTCCTTATTAAAAGCCATCAAGCTTCTTTTAACTCTATTTCGATTTTATAAGAGATTCAGAAATAAAACACGTGTAGATAAAGTAAGAGAAGAAGAAGAGAGCGTTAGCTACGTAAAGATAGAAAAACAAACATCTCTTCTCTTATAACACAAACCCTCTCTATTATCAATCGATGAAAGGATAAAGAGAATGAAAAGAGGGGTATAAGGTTCGCTTCGCGAAAATTAGTCGCCTTGCACGCCCGCTGCATGGGAAATAGAGGCTATCAATTAGAGATATAGATTTCTTCTAGACCGTCAAGCCCTCATGATTATCTTTTTCAACACTGGAGACTAATAGGTTTCCTTTGTTACCGCGAGCATAACTTGTCGGCCGTCTAGGCTCGCAAGTGGCGTTGCTGGGTAGCATCGACGTCTCGCTCTGAACCTTGAATGAGTAATCGGATCAATATTGGTATGATGTAGAGACTCACCCGAATTTGATCGAAACAGGTACACCGTCTTCTGATAGTCGTATATCGTCACGCGGCGATCACTTTCTCGACCGAGATAGTTTCGCCAGTGTACTCGCCAATGCACTCACCACGGTTGATACCCCCGCTTATATAGAGCCCGAAACCGTGCACTTCAGCGTGATCAAGAGATGTCTTCCAAGAACCGGAGCCTGTGAGAAAGTAGACATCATAGCGCTGTGATCCTCTACAAGTACACCCAAGGATGCTGCCATAATGAGAGCTGTACGGACTAGTCTCAGAGGCCATGTATCACCGAGTACCACCAAGAATTTGAGTTCACATAGAATAGGTAGAGCGATAGATTACTAAACTATACAACACCCTCCTTTAACTTGGCCCTATCCAATCAACACACCATTTCACGTATCTTTAGTGTGCATAAACTTGGATGTAAACAGCGATTAAGCAATGCCTTGCATTCGAATAGCATACCAAACCAAGACGTATCCGCCTCAGCAATCATGGAACGACACGGAAACATTGTTATACCCATGCGCCATGTACTCCACCAATATTCAACGCACCCTTTCTGTAACACCAATCCCATAGGATGTGTCTACCGTGACGCCGATACCTATGTAATAACCCCATAGCGTATAACCAACGCTAATCATCATCCTTGCACCGCGTTATACGTATCCCGAAATCAACGCCAAAAACACCAAAAGCACCATAATCATCAATAACAAGACTGATATGAGAGACGAACCAACGTGATGGAAATGCAGAATCAACAGCAGCCATACATGAAGAAACAAGGTATGAGAGGGGTAGCCCCGTGCGACGCGCCTGTTCTCGCGAACACCGCTGATTGGAGATGACCGCAGCCTGCACTTTGCCATGGATAGAGTCAAAAGGGAATCGTCTGGTTCTTATTCGACTCGAAGATGTTCATGCCAGGCGACAAGGGTGTACCGGATGCAAGACGAATGGCTTGAGGCAAATACTGTAGCACGCAGTATGTGCATTAGGAAGCATATATCAGCGCGTTGTACGTGTACTTTCATGGCATACGTCGTGGCGTGGACTAGAGGTTAGACGGGTCTGGCGAGTTTGTTTTCGCTGGGACGGTCGTGTCCACGTTGAGAGTTGGCTGGCTGCGACGAGACTCGCGTAGATACGTTACGGTCGAAGTATCGAGGGACAAGAAGAGCAGGAACTCGTTTTGGTAAAGGAAGTAGAGATTTGAAGCAAATAGAACCCGGGAAACGCCGCTTTTTTTTTTGTGTTTTAGTAGAAGACTTTGATAGTCTTCACGTCATCCTCTTCTTCGGCCAACATCCATAGCTCATTAACTTTCTTGGCTGTGCCAGGTCTCTCTTCAAAGTCTTCACCTAGCTTCGTAACACAACTGAAAGCTAGGCTCCAGTCATTGACACCAGCCGCATAGAACGCTTCCGCAACGGCAGCCTCGCGACTACCGCATTTGACAAGCTTGTAGATCGGGCGGCCGTTGAAGTGGGCACCGTGAATGAACGGGTCGCTCGCTTGATAAGTGCTGAAGACTAGGCAGTAGACGAGCGGAGTGTTCTCAAGGGCTTCAGACGTTGCGTCAGTGCATTCATGACATGTCCCAGCATAGCCATCATCAATGACATGCCCAGCAGTACATTCAAAGATGCCATCGTTTGTTGCTGTCGTCATAGCCATCGATGCCCATACCTTGGGCGTTTCTAGGCTCACTGGCCGTGCGTTAAGTAGGGGAAGTAATTCGTCCGGCGCCTCAAGCGTTCTGATACTCCTAAGATTCGCTTTGGTAGGCTTCTCGTACCAGATCTCAGAACTTCCATGTTTCAGAAGCCACTCAAACTCCTTGTAATCTGCCACGTGGGCCGGATGCCTCGTCATCAAGAGATTGCGTCGAAAGGGCCCGATACGGATTACGCGGCTTGCAAAGTCGGAGGTAGAATCGTTGGAATACTGTACTTTGATGAACTGGTTTGGCGTTTCGACTTCTGGAGGGCTGAAAGACGTCACCAAGCGGCCGGGGGACGGCTCGGGTGTTGGGGGTGGTGGGGGTGGTGGCTTAGAAGGGTCAGCATCGGATGTTCCGAGAAGACGTATAACTTACTGGCGGTGGTAGCGGAGCGGGAGGAACTGGATAGGCCAAAGGACCGACAGAAGCGGGAGAAGCCATGGCGGGTCCGTTAAGGAGGGGCGGCATGCCCGAGGGTGGCGGGGGCGGCGGCTTCTACTGTCAGCTTATATCTTTGGCAAATAGAGAAGAATTCTCAGCATACAGGTGAAGGAGTTGGCTGTTGCTTGCAGATATTCATAGTATTCCTAAATTGAGGACGTTGTGTAACTCTGGCTGTGTACCAATGAGAGCTTTCAACTCACGAGGCTCGGAGCTCTGGATAGATTGACGGTCTCAGAAATGATTCTAGAGTTATGTGTCGTGACAGCGGGTGGGTGGAACGAGGAAGTCTGGCTGCAGAAGAGCTGATCACTTCTGCCCTTGTCGAATATCTTGGGTACAAGATAGAAGGCAGCTTATTGATCAGCACTGAGCGCGGTTTCGTGCAAGGAATGTAGTGCCGGAAGCGTGTCGACTGTAGCTTGCACTCTGCTGTAGAGCGCGTGCAATGGCGAGTGAAGTTGTATCTTTCCGGAGTAAGTGGGTGAAGCTTGTCACCTATGCTTCGATCTCAGATGAACAGCGTAGAAATATTGACGTTCTGGCAAGTGGCTTCTATTCTGAATTGGTGTGTATCCTGCATCGGCCCACCTTCGCAAAAATGAAGCGGAAAGGCAGAAGGCAAAACCAGATCTTGCCCTTCACTCTCCTGCACAACGATCTGCCACCCAGTAGCGACCTGCACGTAGTCGCAAACGCACATAAACCAGAGGACCTGCCCCAGGCATCGGCCATTGGTTAGGCAAGCATGGTCCAGGCATCGAGCGTGACACATCAGACTCGAAACTGCCAACGCGGCCCCCCGATTGGTTGTGTACCGTGAGGCTTTCGGTCCAGGACGCGGCAAGATCTGCTAGCACAGCACAGGACGCAGCAACTCATTTTCTAGACATTGGCAGGACCTCACAGACGTACAGGGTACAACACACTGGCAGAGATTGTCTCGTTACAAGGAATGACAACGTCCAGGTACTCAATTGAATGGAGAGGGCATGGGCAACGGGTGCCGCGGGTGGTGTTCCTATTGGATGAGCTGGTTGCACGCTTACCGCTTTTCGTGGTCCATGCTCCGAATCCTTTCAGTCGAGCAGGTTGTGCTGGACGTCGGCAGAGGCTCTCCTACATAGCGCTGACTTGTTGGTCGGACTTTTCTGCGAAAGAGCGCTGAGATTCGCCGGGCCAAAACCTTGCCCTCTGCCTCTTCCTCCCTTTCTGCTACCAGGCCGTTAATCAGGAGCAAAGCCTTCATCTGGCTCTGGTTGTGCGAGGGTGCTTCTGGTGCTGACACAGGTCTCTCTTCCACAGGGAAGACCGGCTTAGCCAGCAGTCCAGCCTTGTCCGCGCTCTCACTTCCCAGCCTGCTGTCGGTCGAGACTGGGACACGAGGCTGCCGAGTGCGGGCGCTGTCATCCATCGTCCTTCGATTTGCATGCTGAGAGTACTGCAGACCGGGCGCAGTGCTCGTCTGGCTCGCACTTGATGTGTCCTGGTGTCTGGCGACACTGCTATGCTATGTTAGCTTCATTTCAGACGTTGTGAAGTCCCTCGCCCATCTTCTCCTGGAGTTGGCCAGTGTCTGATATACCTTTCTCGTTTGCCCTTTTTGCTTTGTCATTTGGAAGTACTGAGTACATCTCTCACACCTTGCACTATGCCCTTCGTTGATAACAGTAGCCGTGCTAACAGTCCTGGCCATTATGATCCCCCTTAGTCTCTTAGTGACACCACACAGCGCATTCATTCATGCTCCTCGTCTTGCTCTGGCTTCTTGCGTGCAAACTCCCTATACTTGTGTCTTCTGCACGCGGGTATATCAGTCCATGCAATCACGATCACTTCCGTAGCGATTTCAGCTGAGACTGGCAGCCATAAATGTGAAAATGGGAGGAAGACATCTAAGTGTTTGAAGCCGCTTATCGTGTGTTTCTCGACTATGTAGTGAATGTAGCACACCGTTCGATCCGTCCGCTCTTGTCCGTGAATAACGTTTTGAAAGCGAAGCGGGAATTCTGACAACATGTTCTAGATACTCTGCTGTAAGACACTTTTAGGGGGACCCAAGACGATGAGTGAATGGATGGATGGCTGAAGAATTGCTGCGTTTATTTGTGCTTTGACATGTGTCTCCGTGCCGTCCTGATGTCGATAACCATAGGCGTAGAGTATATAATGCTAGCCTCTATGACATAGTACAAAGCACGGATTGTGAGTGAACACGCTTCACAAGAGGTGTAGTTGGATGCATGTAGTGTGAGTCAGACTATGAGTGCTTCTGATGAACCAGAGGGTACGCGAATATGAGCGTTGAAGGGTTGAGTCGGGCTGATCTGTAGATGGCGATAGCACAAAAGCAAATTGTCTTCCTTGGGCATACACCGTTATCTATCATTGTTAAGGACGAGTGAATGCATGCAGAAGATAGAGAACAATGACTCCATGAAGTCCTTGAAGCGACATCTACACTGTCCGTATTTGTGCAAGACGCCATTGTAAATAATTGGGTATACGTGCATTCATTCGCTACTAGAAATGTACTCTAATTTGTTATTATATTATACTACATTAGCAAGAATTGCCACCAGCTCCGTGGAGCCTCGTTGTAGCCCACTAGTCTCCAGACTGAACATACATATTACTATTTTTCCGTGGTTCCAAGATGCGTGCCGCGATAAGGCCTACCCTTCGCAGCTTCGACGTAACGGTCGACTCCCTGACGAATCCCCCCACCTACATTCTCTTGTACAAATCCTGTCTTGCAATCGGCAGCCAGGACTACTCTTCTCTTTCTTGTCTTAGCCCTTCGTCATCAAACCTGAGCATACAACGCTTCTTTCAGCGACATGGAGTGGGGTAGTGACGCGAATTTGGATCGTTATATCTATGCTGAGCACTCTCACATCCCCTACCGCTACCATTGCGAGAGTAAAAACGACCGTGAGAAGGGCTACCGCATAAATCGCACCTATGGGGGCGTTTACATTTGTCTCTCCCGAAGCGGCAAGAGCCGTTCGAGTAATTCCAAAACCAACAGTTCAGACCTGGTCTCCCGTGGAACTTTCTGTCCTCTGTGGGATACATGATTCGCCTGCCATCTAGACCACAGCGAACCCTCTCGGAAGTGGTACGGGTTGGTAGAGGCTTGTGAGAGGCTTGTGGTGGTGGATATGGTGAGCTCGATCCGTATGTTCTGCATGGTCGATACGGATTGAGAGTATCTGGTGGACTGAGAACATGGTGGCTGACTTTCGAGCGAGGACGTGATGCTGGTTGTTGTGAATTGACGTGCGGAGTGGTGTGGCATGTGTCTGGAAGTACGAACTGTTTCCCGTTTGGAATTGGTCTGGGATTCCATGTATGATCCTCACGGAACCAAGGTCCTCTGCTCCGGGATTCCTCCGGAGCACTGGCAGGCTGAGTCTGCCGCTGCCGCTGTATGAAGTCTGAGGAGGTGTAAGAACATGTCTGGCCACTATTATCTGTGGTTGTCTTTGATCCATCGCAGGGAAGATGGTTGTGTGATTTCAGTCGTATGTCGGGTGGAGGCGCGAGGGAGCTATTCAGAAGTGGTGGTGAATACAGTTTTTCGGCTCTGATTGTAGTTTGTCTCGACTGATTGTTCATCTGCAGTGAGGGCGGCATTGGAGGGTACTGCGGTGATTTATTTACGTTCTCCTGCGGAAAGGCAGACCACGACGGGTACGAGCTAGTCGGTAGCAAGTATCTTTTCCCTGGAGCTCGATGGGTCACTGGTATAATTGAAAAGGGTTGTGCCATATTGGCGGTTTTGGGAAGGAAATGAAAGAGTCCACAAACTGATGTCTCATATGGTAACGACAAGTCTTTGGGTGTAAGAGACAAAGTCGGTGTCTTGTGGCTAACAGATGCTCTTATTTATCTCTTCAAGCCAGACTTGAGACTTGGCATACTGCTCTATACCTGTACGTCAATCAGCAGATACCACCTCCTTGTGGAGGCGATGCATAGACTCGGTTGTTCTGAGCCGACCGAGCGATACTGTGATCCCATCTCTCAACGCTACCCCGTCAGAACCTCGTCCGCAAGATTACAAGGGGCTTTGAGTCAAAGTGCGACACAGGCACTCGGCAAGGTCCCCGAACATCTGCATTCGGAATATATTCAGATAACATCAGGCTAAAATTTCACCTACAAGATGCTAACCGTGCAAGTCAGAAGAATGCTAGCGGTGACTAGAGAGTTAGGGAGTCAGAGAGACCCGCTGCAACCCATAATGGCCGTGGGGTCTTGGTGTACACGCGGACGGCAAATCATAAACCTCTCATGAAGCTACTCTCTGGTCCTACCATAAGCTCTGCTCTTGTTGACGTCATCGATTGTGATCGCGCCGACCGGCTAATTTCTGCGTAACCTCAATCCTACTGCAAATTGACATAGCGCGGTTGAGCAACATTTAGTTCACGGTCACGCACAGCATATCCGTTCCCGAACAGACTAGCACGCTCTCGCTGCACGGGAACCGTCCAAGCGCAAACCACAAGGGTCAACATCAGCAAGCGGCTGAATGCGAGACGAGCTCAGCCGTGCTCAGCGTATCGCGCCTAACTTGTTTGGGGCTGTTCTGTAGCCGACGGCGGCCGGATGCATAGGCTCGAAGGTACGGCTTGGCGTCACAGCCGAAGCGATGGGGCTAGGCAGCTTAACCCTTGTAGTAGTGCAATGACCCGAGTGCAGCACGGCGGCGAATACGAGCCGGCTGCTCCCTGACATCGCACTAGAGAATTGTAGTGGCGCACGATGTATTGCTATTGGCGGTTTCGTTACACGACGGTGCGATGTATCACAAACTGTCGTGTCGACTACAGTGCTGCGCTGCGTTTGTGTAAGATAATGGGTCCCAGCAACGTCGCATAGCGCACAATAGGAGTTTCATACACGATATTGAAATACAGAACGGCATGAAAGCAAGATATGGATAAGACTCAGGGGTTGCAGAGCTTGAACCACAGAACGGCAGGGAAGTCGCAGAGCTTAGGCCACAGAGCAGCAGGGGGGTGCAGCGACAAGACCAGCCATGCGCAGAGCTGATAGGCTCACGATACGCTATGACCAAGAGGCGTGCAACGTCAGAGACATGCGGGGTCTGAACGATCCTTGGATATCAAAGGACGGTCATCCTGGCCAGCAAAATGCCGCTTTCAAATGAGGAAAAAGCCGAACAGGCTCGTTGTGCTGCTAAACTGAGTCCGACGCACTGGGACATATTTGTCGTGAGGCTGTCTTTCTACTCCCTCGCTCTTGGTGATTCCTAATCATGGCAGCGTCTCACGACCGAGGAAGCGAAGAACCTTCGGAAAGATGATCCCAATAAAACATGGAAGGATGTTGATAAGGGCCAGAGGGAAAAGGCTCTCGAGAATATCAACTCGAAGCTTGTGGAAAAGGATATCCCTACAGTCAACTTAGAGGTTGTCGCGTGGCGCATCAGCAGAGCGTTGCGTCGCCTGAAGCATGAGGGCACGTACAGCCATTCGCCCCGCTGAACAACAGGCATTGACAGTTTAGCAGATAAGACATCTGGCCAACCAGCGAGAAAGAGTGCGTCGTCAAGCGCCCCCACCCCACCGCCCGAGGAAACTCTGCCTTACGACCCAGTGCGAGACGTATGATGGCTAGTTGCCGCTGCACAGCAGTAGAACTTGCTCTCGAATGTGCGAGAATATGCGGCTGCACCTGAAAGTTTGGGCAGTGTGCACCTAGGCCATACAGACATTCTTTCAAGTACAATCGTCTTTACCACGAACACAACGTGACTCTCCATTGCCGTCTTTATCACACTGCACCCACGTCAAAGGGCAGGTTTACTTTGTTGAGTACCGCCGAGATCATGCCACACCCAGCAGCGGCTTTATAGTACCCTTGCCCACTGTCGTGCCGAAGGTTCTGGTTCATGATTTTTGTCACAATGGCAGATGGCTGGTCCGCTACATGCTGAAGCGCTACTCCCTCAATACCACTGCTCCATCACCAGCCGTCGTTGACCGCATAAGAGGAAAGAGAAGTAATTACGACGGCAGGAGATGGGGTGTGTCAAAAGAAAGCCTCGGTGTGGGCTGTCACACAATACCCGCTGGAGCCCGTGGCTGGTTCGCTTCGAGGCATTACGTACCCAATGCACTTGCCGTCGCTGATCCCCACAAGATAACAGCTCGACCCAATCACGCGTGTCCGTCCATATGCTAGCAGGCTGCAGAAGTCACTGAGGTTGCCCATACCCCCCGATACTCATCCATCGAACGTGTGCGCCAAACTGCACTATACCCATTCTTAGGATCGAAAACTTAGGCGTACCCAAGCAACGGCATCCCCGCGTCGCACCGCACCCTCCCGCACGGAGAGATCATGGCTAGTTCACGCCCCCGGCGTCCACGTTTGGCGCATCAAGCTATGAAAGTTGCCGGTTCCCTACCCCAGATTGCTGCACGACACGTTCACGGTATACGACTGGTCTTGGTCTACCCGCGTCAGTATGAATACGACTATCAAGCCTGAACAACCGACTGCTACAGAGCATGGCGGCCACCATCACCACCAGACAATCAACCACGAGCATCGCCCCAATGGCAGCATACTAAATGGATACAACCACGCCATCAGTACTGAAGCACATCCCAACGGACCGCTGTATTATTCTCAGCCGCCACCGCCCGCCCAGCGACACGCCCCTCCTGTCACCTTCTACTTGCAGACCCTGTACATGAATGACTATGGCACCGCACAGCGGACAAAACGAAGGCAGGTGCGCGCCACTCAGGCCTGTATCAGATGCCGTTCGCGAAAGCAGAAATGTGACGAAACCCTACCGTGCCAATGCTGCAGAGAGAACAACTTCGAATGCCAGTACAAGGACGTCCCGCCACCCAAGTGCGTTGCCTCTTCCCTCTCTTTGGTTCATCGCTGACCCTTCCTAGACAAGACAGAAGCAAGATGCAACTTCAAGAAAGTGTCAACAGCATCTCCGAAGTTTTGTCGCAGTTGGTGGACCAGTTCAACGGCTGGAAATCAAGTGTTGAGAGTAGGCTTCCACAATCGCGGAATCACGAGATGTCGAATCACGCTTCGCCTGAAGCCTCTTTTTCCGCACCCCCAAGAGAGCATGGCACATACGGATGGCCTACTCCTATACAGGGAAGAGGACACATGGGTCGTGTCAACCACAACCCGAAAATGGAATCGCCCATCGCTCCCCACTCGAACATGATGTCGCCACTAGGTGCGCAAGCATCAGCTTCTATCAAGCAAGAGTCGCAATTCGCTCCGCCTCCTCAACAATCGGCAACACCTGCCAAGAGTGTAAGGACCGATCGCAGCCATGCTACTGAAACTAGTCACAAGGAACAAACCGGCCTGCAAGGTGATCACACTACACCAGCGCACAAGTTGCTGGACGAGTGGCAACAAATGAGCATGTTTTATCAAGGCATTCCGTATCTGAGAAGGCTGATAGACAACGGCCGTGAAGTCTCAGACTACCCAATGCAGCTTGAGCAGGATCGCGGACTGTTGCGTGTCTGGGGTGTTGGCGAGGGCCAAGACCTAACCTACGTAGCGCAAGGACTTGGAAGCCCGGAAAGCAGCAACGATTCGGAAGCCCCTTCACCAGCGCCTGGCAAAGAAGGACTTTGGGGTTACCCATTTTCCGGAGCCGAGAATGGAACACGAACACCGGGCAGCATACCTCGAGAATATTTCCCGCACCAGCAGCTGCTGCAGCGGCAGGAGAACGGGCTCGGTGCAGACGGTCGGCCCGACTTTCGATGCCATGTCATGTTTGACCTGCTCCGGTCCTACATGGAGACGATGCACATTTTCCATCCTTTCATGAACGAGAACAAACTGAGGCGTATGTTCGAGGACTTTAGTGATCGATACAGTCCTGACGCGAAGCCTCTGGACGCCCACTCCCCTGCTCCCGCTCATGGAGTGAAGCGAAAGCGCTCGGCCAGCAACCTCGATGGACCCCCGTCAGGTCGTACTGACATTGTACGGTCATTGCGCAACGCGATTGTATTGCTCGTTCTTGCCCTTGGTAAAGTCTGCTCGCATACAGAGCCACTGCCTGCGCCACAAAATGATCGACATCCTTACGTCCACAGTGAATGGGGATACATTCGGAATTCTCCTCACCCAAACGGGAGTTTCAGCAGCATAAGCAGCGAGAATCCCGACGAGATACGCACGAGGAACATCGATCTACTGCCTGGTATGGCCTACTATGCTTACGCCACCGATATTCTCGGAAATCAACAGGGAGGCAATACCGTTGAGCATGCGCAGGCTATGCTGTTGGCTGCGCTGTTTCTCAGTCAGTATGCACGAGTACTGGAGAGTTGGAGCTGGATTAACAACGCTTGCCGGATTGCCCTAGTTCTCATCAAAGCCGACTACACTAAGCTGCTCCGTGTGAACAGCGACAGAAGACATACCTGGAGTTCCAGGGAGCGCTACAGACTCAATCTCGTGATGTGTGTCTACTGGACAGCTCTACAGTTGGAATCCGATATTCTAGCAGAGATGAGCACTCTACCACCTTCCGGCATTTCTGCACATCAAAGCGAGATTATGTACCCCGAAGGCGTCAACGAAAACTGGTCTCAAGACCTGGACAGCAATTTCGTGCAGCGAGATATCGAAGTCCGCGCAGGCCCCAGAAAAGATTTGATGATGAAGCTGTACTCCACGCAGACTTTCCTACGAGTTGTCCTTAACGTTGCGCACAACGCGTTGTACGGTCCTAGTGGCCGCATGAGCTTCGACCCTACCAGCTTTAAGGAGGTTGCTCACCACGCGCTCGCCCACAAGGAGATACTCGAGGGCTGGCGAAAATTGCTTACTCCGGAACTGGCGTGGTCGGATGACGAGTACCCCTCGACAGATCTCAATATTGCTCGTGTACGCGCCAAGTACTATGGTGGTCTATACATGATGTTGCGACCCTACCTCAAACTTGCGAGCCACACGCTCGAGTTCCCACCTCCGCCTCCTGGCACAACTGGCGCTACGCACCACAATTCGTCATCGCCCTACGGAAATGCTGTTTCCAACAGAAACGTACAAATGGTTGACCTAAGCGAAGACCAGCACAAGATCATCAAGATCTGTTGCCAATGTATCAACGCCGCTATCCGGAGTACCATCGCGTTCGATCGTGTAGGCGAAGAGACCGGCAGCCAATACCAGTACTTTCAACCTACGCGCAAGAAGAGGCTTATCCTAACCAACATCTTCGGTACGCTTCACGCGTAAGTCCATGTCTTTCTATAGAAATGGCACAGTCAACTAACAACGAACCTAGACAATTCGGCAACATGCTCGTCCTCGCCTCAGTGTACAAGTCCAAACTATACCCCCTCCTTCCCAGCGACACCTGGCTCACGAAAGCCAACCTCGCCGCGTTATTCAAACGTACCATTGCCGTCATCAGCGACGTAGCGCAGAACTCGCCCATCCTACGTATGGATCTCGAAATTCTCAAGAACGTCCAGAGGCAACAGGGTCTCGAGTGAGATGGATAACATTGGCATGGAGCCTCCCGCCTCGCGCTCGCATAGACGGGTGCCGCTCGTCAGCCGTACGATTCCCGTCGCCAGCCAACAATCGTGTTCACAGAGCTTGAAGGTGGAGGGACACTGCTGGAAGGTCATAGTGGACTTAGCCGAGATGGTGGAAGGTTCTACTCCTCCGGGGCAGTGCCGAAGAGAAGTCGTCACAAACAGCGCTTGGTAGACCAGGTCGTAACAGGCCTGCATGCGTTACGGAATGCCGCCGACGGCGATAGTACCCTCGTTCTAGCAAGTGCTCTGAGATACTCATCCACCCACGGAGCCGCTAGTCAGCATCCCGACCGATATGCCTCGGGCAGGGAACCCTGAATCCCAACACCCACACGCCGAGATCACAGCTTAGAGAAAAGTGGAGTGTATGGTAGCAACAGGTACCGGTATCGTACTTGTAACGTCGATAGTCCTGGGACGGGAGGGGTGAAGGGATGTCTTGTGCTGCAGCGGTCTGATGGCGTAGCACGTTACGATATGCCTTGAGCCGTATAGACTGTGCATACCATAACAAATGATATACGTTGATACTTGTGCTCTGTGACATCGTGGCGTTCTGTACATGATTGCTTCTACGTCCCTCATTTTGGTGCGAGCTAGCGCGGCGTTCTACTCGCCAGTTGGGCTGAACGAGACGCTGGCTCAGACTTGACAATGCTGATGAAGGTTAGAACACCCTGGACTTGAAAACAGAAATGCATGAATTTTCAGAATGCTAGGCTGGCTCGCGCTTGCCCTGCAATACACAGTTCGTGTATTTGAGCGTCTCATAATTGAGTATACCGAACGGTTGCGCGAAACCGATTCGTAGTCCGCTGCGGACGCCCGCATTGACAAAGAGCGACACGCTTCGATTGGCAACTCCACTAGCGTCTTGAAGTCGCGTCTATTCAACGCTCGCCCGAACAAAGGGCAGATCAAAATCTCGCAGATGCAGGTAGATTAGACTGCAGCGTCGCTGACTCAGTCTGGCCTCACGTCAACTCCCAAACCGAAGGCAGGATTGACGGTGATCTCCGCAAGCCACACAAAGAAGCAGGAAACAGCGGTTTACGCGGGCTCTCGCAACCCATTCATCCATCGCCGAGCGCCCTGCCCTTGTCACTTGGGTCGTCTGGCCCAGGACACGCTTCGAGAGCGGTTGTGGTTGCTTTACCCGCTGGCTCTGGTACTATGTTGCCCATGAAAGATCTCCAGTCGCGGGAACGATTGCATAATTGCAGGTGCATGGGCCAAGCTCGTGACGTGGAAAGAGGAGAACGTTCCCATGTAGACGAAGCGAATGCCGAGGATTATTCTGTCGCAAACGAGAGATTTCAGCGAACCGTTGACACATGCACTTGCAACTATTGTTGTGTAACCTGATCAGTGCATCATCATCCTTCTGTGAGACTCGGAAGACACATCTAGGCCCATGGACATATGTCGAATAAGCAATGTGTTGAGTAGGAAAGCACCGACAGGCGTAGCGAGGGCCTCCCATGTCGATACTGGCTGAGCGCAGGCATGAGCGATTCGGATGGCGCTACCGTCTCACCCAGACTGAGATGGAAGCATCGCATAGTGGCTTCAGAGTAGCTCTCGCACAATAGGTCATTTCCTGGGCATCCAGCACACGTGGCTGATCGGCGGGTAGCTAGAACCAGTGCTCGATGACGCTACGCTATGCAATTGGGGGCCGCGTACACCGCGAAAAAAAAACAGAAATTAACCGTTTGCACCTGTGAGGGGATAGCGAGATTTGCACATCGTGTGGCTGGTTTGAACGTGCAGAGATGACGTCTCACATCCCGTCACAGGTGAGTGGCGTCACCGGCGCTGCTAAGCTGCAATGCAGCGCATCCAATAGAAAATGTACCGCACTATGCGAAATATTTCACATCAATGATTGGATAATGGCGGCACGGAGACCAAGGGCAGGACGATATCATGGGCGTTTCTGCATGCAGTATTAGCAGCGTGAAGAACCACTTGACGGCTACCCTCACTATTATGCTAGAAAGCTCTTGACTACGGATCCTTTCATGAGTGCGAGGTTAAGCAGAGATTGCGAGTGGAAGGGTGAGGGAGATCCCGAGCGTACAAACGCCATAGGCGACATTCGGAACGGAGAGCCCCTCACAACCTCTCGGTTATGGTGCGCTTGCACAGGATAGGTTCTAGTTGGGCGCTACGAAAACAACACAGCTACTACAAGTAGGGCTCTCTATAGAGCCGCAATACAAGCTGTGATGGTACGGTGGGCTAGTCTTCTGACTCCTAGTGAGAAAGATAGTTGGTGGAGTTGGATGGCATCCGTGGCCTGCTCAATACCAGCACCAATGAATCAGTGTTTGAATAAGTAGAGTAAGAATGTGGAGACGCAGGTACAAGACAAGCTTGGCTACCGTTTGCTCGGATTGTTTTCTGGGGAGAAACTCTTGCTGCAGGTGCGACAATATGAGCTTACCATTCAAGTGTCACTACCTAGCCCTAGAGGAAGTGTTCTGGATGTAAGCTTTCAGAGGTTCCGGTTACACCTGTGCGAGACCATCGGCTCTGGCCACCACGAGAGTTCTTTCGCGTGATGTCTGCTCGAATATCATAGGCGATGAGGTCTGGATGAAGTGCAAGGCTATGGTACTATTGATACGGTTACATGTTTCCCAAGTAATATCGATTGGTAGAAGATATAGTTGAGGTGAAAGGCCTCAAGACGAGCATCCATGAGTACTTCAAAGCCCTATACCCTTGTTCCATATGACTACTATGTAACATACAGCGACGTCCTCTCTCTCGTTGAACATACTCAATATTGTCATAGTACCAAAGATTTTGCAGTACAGCAGGACCCATTACTACCGATCACTGCAGCAAAGTAAGACCAAGGCTGTTAAAGCGCTGAAAAATAAAACGCCGTTGTTCGATGCCGACCATAGACGCCGCTGCATTGAAGAATGCGAAAAACGACCGTCCGTTACCATCCGGAGCGGTGGTATTCTTGGGCGTCTCCGCTGTCGAAGAACTGGTTGTACGAGCTGTCGGGCTTGTTGTCGTCCCGGAAAGTGATGGATCTGATTTGAGCTTGTTGCTCGTTGGTGTTGAGGCCCTTGACATCGCCGGTGGTCATGGCCCGGCGTAGTGCTGGTAGGTTGATTGCGCTCTGTTGGCGCTTTGCTACCGCGTTGGTGGTGGCGTTCTTTTGCTGCTTCTCCCACAGCAGGTTCTGCCTCAAGCTTCCAGTCAACTCGCTGGTAAGTATGTTGCGTCTAGTGGTCTTGGGGGACATGGCGGGTGGGTGGACGTTGGAGGTAGTCATGATGATGGGCTTTGGACGAGAGGCTTGCTCGCGCATCATCAAACCACTGTCGTCGTGAGGAGAACTGCCAGCGGAAGGGCCGTTGGGAGTATGGGTGCGTGATCTTCGAATGGCAGGTGATGATCGCGATGCGGCATTTTGTAGAGCCGATGCGTGGTCACCTTGGTGGAGGGCAGCTGTGAGTAGAGAGCGGCGGGAGGTGAGGTTGGCCTGTGAGTCGACACGCGGGAACTGAGGACGGTGCTCAGCAACGCTTGGGGGACCGCTCTCCTCGTTGTCGTCGTCTTCCCACTCCTCATCGGTGTCTTCCTCTTCGATGGCGCTCTCGCCGACATCGTCCTCTTCTCTGTCGCTCTCAATGGCAGCCTCACTGCTCGCGGAGACGTCGTGGAAAGTGCGGGTGCTAACCTCATTCTTGAATGAGGTAGTCTTTCGCATGGGAGCAGCGTTGCGCAGTTGTTGTGAGAGAGAGCTGCGTTGTAGCGAGTAGGCCTCGAATGAGCTGCCGTTCTCTTCTTCTGAGGATCCACCGAGAGTGAACATGGGCTGCTTCTTCTTGCTGGCGTCGGCCTTGGCGGGAAGAGACTTGGTAATGAAGCTGGAGGTCTTCTTGAGGATGGGAGTAGGGTCCAGGTTGGTGCTGGACGGTAGTGAGGTGGAGATGTGGCCAGGCTCGAAACCGCGGACGACGCTGTGCTCACTCACGTCGGTAGATGTGCTGGCTTCTGAGCCGACTGCAGGGCTTATGATGCCGCAGTCCACTGAGGTGGCTACTGTAGAGGTGGAGGCGTCGGGGATGGGGTGGGCGGTGGAGGATAGTGTGATGTTGTCCTGGACGGGCTTCTGCTCGACTACAGGTGGGGCGAGTTGTGCTGGGAGCGGCGACAGTGGCTCGATGAACTTCTTCTCTTGTATCGAGTTGACGACCTTCTTGAGACCAATGGGCGTCATGTGCTCGCCGCGGGCCTGACTGGTAGTAGAGTCGTGGCGGCGCAGGTCGGGGCGGTCGGCGGAGAGATCAGTCCGGGAAGTCGTGGTGATAGCGCTTTCCAGATTGGAGTCGTCGGAGGCGACGCTGGTAGACAGCTCAGGCATGTCCGCGGCGCTGGTCGATAGTTGTCGCTGGAAGGCCCACTGGGGAGCGGCCAGGGGGTCTGGCTGGCAGCATAAGGTCTCGCGGGACCACAACCGCCATGCCATGTTCTCGTAGCGCTTGCCATCTTCAATGGCGGGCGAGCATTGTGCGAAGACTGTGAGGTCGAGTTAGCGATTGTTGTGCAGTTTAGACGCTATCACATATGATAGATCGTGCGTATAGCAGAGCCACGGCTCCTGCATGTCACTCACCAGACCAGAGGCCAAACAGGTTCTCCGTGCTGCGGGTTTCGATGGTACGCATAGAGCTGTGCTCGACACGCACTATGGGCCGTTCTGTGCGGAGAGGCATTTGGGACGTTGTGTTCGGTTGGCCGTGGAGTATACGTATGTGACGGTGATGCTGGGAGTCTATCGTGGAAGACCAGCCAGGCAAGGAGCTAGAGGAGACACTACAGAAGGTAGAAAGCGAAAGGAAATACGGTAAAGACTGGTTATAGATGAATACGACAGTTTTGGCCGTTCTCAGATCGGCTCCGAGAGGAAGGTCATATAACAGACATGGTCTCAGAGAACGTGCCGGGGAAATAACCCCGATGACGGTATATGGGGAAGTAGATGCGGGATACCAAGAGAAGACAGTGTATGCACGGATGGCACTTCTAGGGAAGGTGATAGCCACCCAAGTCGACATGGAAGGCGCGCTTTTGGCACCCACCTCTCCCGGACCCCTGGTCTTCGGCTCTTGCAACTCCGGATCTTATACAGAGAGCCAGGTTGGAAAGAACGCATCTAACATCTGTGGGAGCGTTCGGAAAGCGTTCAAACCTCCCACTACGCACAATCACCGAGTGGTGGTTCGTGTCTTGCGTGACGAGACAAGCCAACTACATGCACTCTCAGTGCAGCCTCCACAACGAAACAGCAGCAAAAGAAAGATGCGCCAGACAGTCATTCCCGCCGTCTCTCACCCTCCATCTTCTGGAATCGATGTACGTTGGGTGAGATGGTTGCCCACTGTATGGTCTGTCGTGGGGTGGACCTTGCAGATGGCGTACAGCGGAGTGGGTTAGGTGTAGTAGCTCCAAACTTGCATAGCAATTGGCGTATAATCAAGGGAGCGAGCGGTCAGGCGCGACGAGGGATGAGACGCAGAGCGGGGCGTATTTGGTCTGCCGCCTCGATATCGGCCGCCCAGGCTGTTAGTCACGACCTACGCTTTCGATCGCTGCAGGATGCCTCCTGTTTGGTTACGTGGCGTTTCTATTATAGTGCAAGTGCAGCTTCCTTGCGCCGTCCGTTCATGCAAGCTATACTAGTCAGCAGGTGGCTGTCGTTCCCTAGCGTTGCTCCGTGAACAGGCGCAGGTCACCGTTCAATGTATCGTCCGTTGTAACAGCATCGCCCAAAGCAGCAAACCCTGAACGGCTGTCGTTCTGCAAAGGCTACCGGGATCCGGTAGTGACGATAGTACACGAACGCATGGGACCGTCATTGTATCGTAGCTGCAAGAGTCGAGAGTCATCGTGCATTGTGCATTGTCCCAGCAGGTCGGCGTTGTGTGACTCGTGCGCGTAAGCGCCCACGAACCAGCAGTGCGTCTGGACGAACGAGAGGGATTCGAGTGGAGTCCCTGCCAACCGAGCGACGGCACAGTTTGGCATGTGGAAGCGATGGAACAAGTACAGGAAGCTTTCAAGCCGATGCCAACGGCTACTCAGCTCGTTTGCCATTGAACACCATTCTTTGGCAAGAAAGCTCACCTAGCCGTTCAGCGGAAAGCCGTCCTTTGTACCGGCGACAGTTCCGTTCTCCCTTCGAGAACTTCCAATCTTGGCGCCAATCCGAGATTGGGAACCCTGCATCATCTCGTGGACTGGATTGAATCCAGTCCTTCACCTTCATCCTGGATATCAACCTCCTCCTCGAACCTCAGGCTCGGGGCTCAGAGTCACCTGCGAGCAAGAAAAGCTCTATATCCAATGCATCCCACTCGATAGGAGCGACAGGAAGAGACACGACTGCACCTTCCTCATGTCCCTCGCAAATATCGTTGCCTGCCTACGCTTCTGGAACACAAGCATACCCACCTCCCCCACACTATGCACCAATATCCGCTTATACCCAGGCATCGACATCAGCTCCCCAAGGACCCGGTCCCATGCTAGGAGGACCTGTTCTACCCGCCATCTCAGGACTTCATCGACATGCTGAGCCTACCCCACTCCCGCACTTTCGCCCACTCTACTCCGGCCCACATGAACCTTCACCACCACATCATGCATATAGTACCGATCACTCTCCCCCTTCAACAGTAAAACGACAAGCTTCTCAAACCCCGCTACCCGACGGAAGCCCCGCCAAGAAACAGTCCAAATGGACACCAGAGGAGGACAATCTGACCATCGACCTGCGAGGCCAGGGAATGAAATGGGATGACATTGCGAAACGATTACCTGGAAGAAGCTCCATTTCCTGCCGATTACGGTACCAGAACTACCTCGAGAAGCGAGCCATCTGGGACGAGGAGAAGAAAAACAGACTTGCAAGACTCTATGCGCGGTACGTACCACTCGATCACTCCAGACGCCTAGACTGATTCATTTTGATCATCCTTTCCTTCGTTTGATCCCATATTTTTGGCTTCAAATGTACCCCAGCACCATCTGCCGCTCTCGCATGTGACGCGTCTCTACGCGTATACTCAAAAACAATACTGACCCTTGCTTTAGTTTCAAGGACCAAATGTGGCAAAAGGTTGCTACAGCGATGGGCATTCCCTGGCGGTCCGCCGAGTCGATGCATTGGCAGCTCGGAGAGCAGGAGATGAGCGCGCGTGCGAATGCGCCAGTATTCCAGCTTCACCCTTCTGCAACCGATACAGGCATGAGTTCGCGATCGCAAGTGCCTGTGATACCTGCCTCTGCCCTGTATGGCTTCATGCCTGCAAATGCCCCTCAGCTGATGCCAAACCCGCCGCCGATGCCGCCGCAGCTGCACCAGATGCCTCTGCCAATGCCTGAAGGGCCCCCGATGCATGGCTATGGTCACCAGCGGACCGACAGTGGCTCCAGTGCCGGCGGACGAAGAAGGAGGAATAGCTCATTCAGTCGCAGGCGCCCAGACCCTCGATCTTGGTCGAGCGTTCCCCCTCAGCTAGGCCAACCTCTTCCTCTGGTTCAACCACAGTCAGAAGAAGACTTGATCAGCGGAGCAAGGACAGCACCTGTACCAGGGATGCAGTCGATCATCAAGCGAGAAGACGAGGGTTCCAACTACACGGAGGTTTACCACCAGACAAGACAGGAAGAAGTCGCTGCAGGCCCGTCACAATCGGAATACGATTCACGGAGCCAGAGCATGGAGAGTCCTGACAGAATGTCGCAGCACAGCGTAACCGGAAGCAGCAAGAGCATGAAGCGCGAGCCAGAGGAAACCGAGCAATCTCTCACCCTGCCTTGGCCGCCCTGACAGTCCGAGTGTACTGTCCGCTTTAATACAAAGCTGGAAACCGGATTCCATGAGTACACCGTGGCAGGCATAGTTGCGTAAGAATAGTAGCGTCACCTGCAACATGGGACTAGAACCAACTGGGGTGGCATCGGTGGGCTCTATCATGTCCAGACGGCAGCGCCTACGCTCTGCTGGGATGTGAGACGATGCGTGTGATCGAGCTGGGTACCATCTTGCGGAGTCCGAGCTAGCAGCGCCTCCGTTGGTGACAACGTGCTGCGCACCTGCAGGTACATACAAGCGGAGACGATCGCTGCAGTCCGCTTCCACGAGCTTATAATACGTCCGTCCGCTCCTTGAACGGCTGCGACCTCTGGTACCTCTATCTTGACTGCCTCAAATGCCTCGCCACTGAGACTGCTTGTCTGCCTGCCTGCCTGCCTGCCTGCCTACCTGCCTGGTGAGTCACACGTTCTGCACAGCCTGCCCAGCGCACTCGGCTAATGGTGGTTTGCTAGCGGCGGGTCCCGCCCTTCGCGAAGGTCACCGACTCTATACGGTCTCCAGCAACGCTTCAACCTTCGCGTTACCTCAACCGACCGCCTTCAAACAGGCTTACTGCTATCTGCGGATCGTCCCGGGAGAGCGATCGTGGACGCGCGACGTAGCCAGCGCTGCCAGCGGCGGTAGTGAACGTGCTCCACCCTGATTGGACTGCCGAGGCTGGCCTAGTGCGGGGCACGAGCTTCCGCGCATGCCTCCCTTCTGCGTGCGCTCTTACGTATGGCCTGACCTGCGCTCGCGATATGGAGAAGCCGATGACTAGCACTGCTGGTGTTCAGTATGGTATAGTAAGGCCAGGATTCTGCGCGCACTTCAATAGGCCAGTGTAGTAGCCTTTGTCTGCCGCGCCCCATAGCCTTGCCCTATTTCGTGGTCCCCGCCGCGCGCGAGATGCGTAGCGGCCCAACGCAAACATCCCTTTAATCAACAGAGCGAAGTGGAAATTTGTTTCGTAATTGGTAGTTGGTGGTTGCGGGTCAGGAGACCCCACCATCGCTAGAAAACTTTGGCGAGGCATCTAGTTCAAGTGCCCCGCCATCAGCACCTCTCGTCCTCTTGACAGCACCGACTACTAGGTATCTCTAGTCTTCATCGCAACAGCATTTACTTATGCACTGAGTAGGTTGCGCCACGAATAATGTACTCTTCGTCTGCTGCAGGCTAGCTCACCACCTCACCTGATACCGATTTCAGCCTAGGGTTGTACAGAAAGCGCCACCGAAGAGTCCTCCACACAACGCCTGCACATCAATAGAGAGTTAGTTATAAGTAAAGCCCCTGCGCTGTGTGACTGTGTTGACCGCTACCAGGCTGTGCTTAGACTTCAAAGTCCGGCCACTCCTTAAGACCTTAGAAGACGGTCGCTTTCCGCTACGAGCCGAGATATCTTCAGCAGGCCGATTGTACTTCTGTATAGCGAACACTCGCAGGCTCGCGCTCTATTACTAGAATAAGACCACATTCGAACACTGGCTTTTGTTCCCTCCTTCTGGTACCAATCCCTCACACCATTGTTGCTTTGGTCGCTTACTATAGTGTAGAAGACGCAACTTTCGCCTGGATCACAACGTCTTAAACCAGCGATCTAAACTTCGACGCCAGTTGTTGTTCGCCGCTTGGAAGCATGGAGGAACCTCCGACGAAAAAAACTTGGATAGCTCCGAAGGATACTGTCGTTCGAGTTCAAGGCTTAGCCTATGACCCACAAGGCCAACTTATTCCTCAGGATACAGATGTGTCTATAAAGAAGGATCAGAGCATTATAGGCATCAGCTTTACTATTAAGGATATGAAAGAATAATAACCGAGCTCGTTTCGCTGTATCATTAAGGTATCGCTCTAGTTCAAATAACAAGTTCTCTTCTCTGCCGTAGATGGCTCATTCTCTAGTCGCTTTGTGTCGCGCCTACAAGACAATAGGTTTAAATGATTATCAGATGCGGCATCATGAAATCAAATAGTATTGCTAGTACGATACATGAACAGCTTCAGAGCCTGGTAGTGGACAAGACGACTATCTATATATACATCATGCTAGCCTATATAGGGGTGGGATCCATATCATATATGCCCCGACACTGAGACACCAACGCGCTTGGGACAACGCAGTCAAGGAAGCAGTAGGCGTTTAGAGGTTTCTGATACATGCAGATTTGCAGACACTTTGTCTTCTCCGAGCTTTTCACATTCTCCTTCTTCCACCTGTCGGACTGCTTGATAATCTCTGCTAAGAAATTGAACGGCAGCAAGTCCAATGCGATGTTTTCCCGGTACCATGTTTTATCATCCCCGATGTGACAGCCATCTACGAGAGTAAGCAAAGCTGCTCGGCCGCTCCAACGATATACGACGCGTATATCGCCTGTGCCGGGAATCTCCTCCTCCCCGTAGTATTGCAACTTTGATAACTCGCTATGTAAGGGCTCTTGATTCGAAAGCAATGTCTCGCTGGGAACGTATGCCTCTTCTCGAAGCAGAGGGCTGCTGCCAACAGTACAACGGCCCTGGCGCATACTGTCGTCCCACAAGGGCTTGGCGAAGTCATCGGTTCCTTCAAGGCGCTGTTTCTTGGGACGTGGCTCTATGGAGTGCTCAAAAGCACGTTTGGAACCCGAAGGGACTGCATTTGGATGTTGCGTGGGCTGTTCAAGCGAGGAAGTTTGCTCCGTATTGTCATGCTCACCTTTGGAGAAGGCCACTATCACTCTCAGAAAAGACAGTGTAGAGTTGCACGAGTTGACAGGCTCTGACAGTTTTGTAAAACGCTGCTTTTGCTCCTCGCCATACGCCCACCCGACAATGTCAGCTGTCTCGATAAAGGACTTCAACATAGGTGCTGCTTTGGACGTCTTATTGTCCTGAATTCGCTGCTTTAAGCGATTCACTTTAGCATCCCAGGGCTGGTCATCGTCAAAACGAACGCCGTTTTTCTTATTCTCTTCCAGAAGCGACCCTAATGAGGATTTGATCTTTGGTGCCAGCTTGACGGCCTTGGCTAACTTCCAACATGTTACAAGAAAGTCTACCTGGGCGCCTAACTGGGGATTCTCATTTGCGGAATTTAGCAAATCGAGTATAGTTTTCGGGCTTCCAAATGTACTGAGATCTGCAACAGGTAGCGCTTCGGTAGTCATTGCCTACTGGAAGGTGTATTAATGAGGGAGGAGCGGCGATGGGTGCAAGGCGGTGGTGCGTGGAAGGCGACGGTGTGTAGAAGGCGGTGGTGCGTGGAAAGCGGCGATGGGTGCAAGGCGGTGGTGCGTGGAAAGCGGCGATGGGTGCAAGGCGGTGGTGCGTAGAAGGCGACGATGGGTGCAAGGCGGTGGTGCGTAGAAGGCGACGATGGGTGCAAGGCGGTGGTGCGTAGAAGGCGACGATGGGTGCAAGGCGGTGGTGCGTAGAAGGCGACGATGGGTGCAAGGCGGTGGTGCGTAGAAGGCGACGATGGGTGCAAGGCGGTGGTGCGTAGAAGGCGACGATGGGTGCAAGGCGGTGGTGCGTAGAAGGCGACGATGGGTGCAAGGCGGTGGTGCGTGCAAGGCGACGGTGTGTAGAAGGCGGTGGTGCGTGGAAAGCGGCGATGGGTGCAAGGCGGTGGTGCGTGCAAGGCGGTGGTGCGTAGAAGGCGACGATGGGTGCAAGGCGGTGGTGCGTAGAAGGCGACGGTGTGTAGAAGGCGGTGGTGTGTAGAAGGCGGTGGTGCGTGGAAGGCGACAGTGTGTAGAAGGCGGTGGTGCGTGGAAAGCGGCGATGGGTGCAAGGCGGTGGTGCGTGCAAGGCGACGGTGCGTGGAATGCGGCGATGGGTGCAAGGCGACGGTGCGTGGAAAACGGGGATACGTGGAATGCGGCTATAGGCGCGATCGACGCCACTATCAACATGTGACTGTTTGATAATTGTTTGAGCTAGCCGGGAATAGCTAGTAGGCGCTCGCTGTTCGTGTTCAACACGCACAACACCAAACGTGACTAAGCCTCTAATCGACTACGACCTGCTGTACTTCTCCCGAGTTATGTTATATTTGTCCTCTCTAGCATCGCCGACATTCTTATTCGCTTTTTTAAAGTGAGAAAACAATCTTGCGATGCGAACGACAGCCGAGGTCTCCTTCCGCTGATCCTAATAAAAGTCTGGCTGTCACTCGTGAAGCATGGGGTCTGAACATAGTGCAGTGGCTGTGAATAATGAAGCTAGTAGCGACCGTAGACACGTATTCAACGTGAGCCGATTAGGCGGTCTTTCCCACCATCCGTGCGTCAAACCTGGTAGGCCTGTCGAGCGAACGAGCGCTTGTGGGGGCCTTTCCGACACCTGACATCCCGCTCATGCCGCTAGTGGCCGTGCACAATCCATGTACCTGGCGTTCGCTGACAGGCCGTAAGCGAGAACTTTACCTCGACGTCTCATCTCGTTCCAGACCACTTGCACGAGAGGCAGGTCGCAGCGCAAATCACCCTCATGAACGCTGCGCCAGTATAGAGAGCTCGACGGTCATTCGTACAAAGACTGGACTTATTGAGGGATGCGCAAATCTAAAGCCGATCTGCATAGACCTTGAGTCTGCGTAATCAAAACTGCATTATATGACGAAGTCGCAAGTGGCCTCTGTACCCCGTGCTGTAAACATTAAGATGTGCACATCTCCAGTGTGGCTGTACGGCACGAAACCGACACAAGCGGGCCGGGGAAGCACATGCGCTCTCCACATCGTCATTTATCGATTGTCGATTCAGCCACTTCCGAACCAGGAGTTCGGGCAGTGTCTCAGACGGCTGATGCTGCCTAGTAGGGATTAAAGGCTGTTCAACTAGAAGTCGTTCGACTCCCGGTGCCATATTTCCGCTCGAAGCGAGACTATGCAACGGGTACGGATGTGCTTGGAGATGGTCTGGTGGATGAGCAGGGTTCCCGGTCTTCACACCCTCCTTCGAATCCTTCTTGCAGCACGGTTTTTAATGATCGTACCTTGCTGCACAGAATGTGAGGCTCAGCACCTTTCGTTTGCCTTCTTTGCATCGCCTTCTCGTCTCGCATCATCCGAACATCAAAGCTCCAGCCGTGCAAATGCTGTCTTATCATCAAATTCTACTACCATCCGTTGTCGTTGGATTGACCGTCACTCCGATTGCACATTGGAAACTAAGCATACATCCTCCTCGTGCTCCCAGTACGCTTGGTTTCGGTTTGAGCGATAAAGCTTATAGGTGGGCTCGTGGTGGACTTGTCGCGAGCGGGGTCATAGCCCTTCTCCTATCAATCGCCGCTCTGGGTCTATCTACAGGAACAGGATTGCAGACATGGATGGGAGCTGCCGAGAGAAGTGCGTGTGTTTCTCTTGTATTCGCAGAGGCAAGCGTTTTCTTCTTTAACCCTCTGTTTGTATACGATGCTAACACTTCGCAGTGTGTGTATACCTCGCTGATTCTACTTAGTGGACAACCCTGGCTGTTTTACGGAGTATGCATCTGCAGCTTCCTAAATCCATTACTGTCATTTCTGCCTCCAACTCTTGAGCGCCTGGATTACACGGGCCATAACGAATGGTATATTCATCTGCCAGCTATACTTCTTGGCCTGATCATATGTGTGATCCAGGTACTACTGCTATTGAGGCAAATTTGGCCCGGAAACAAAAGCGCTAGTGATACCCAACGAAGCCGTATCATCTGCTGTTTTGTGGCCATTCTGGAAGCCGTTGCTTTTCTCGTGCTTATTGGCTTCTTCTTTCGTCACAAACGGGTGTACGAAGATCTACCAGTGGTATTTTGTTCTCGCTTTCTGATGGTTCATTTCACTGATTAGCAAACAGTGGATCTTGTTCGCGATGTCACTTTTAAGCTTCAGGTTCTTTCCGTTCATGGAGGTGTATCGAATTTGCCGGGGTATTTCAAACGGGTCGCAACCTTCTGTATGTCACTCTACAGGTCTGTGTTGAGACGTAACTAACTAGTCAACACAGCTCGAAGCGAATTTGGCTTACTCGTCATCGAGCAGCACTGTAAGTTCCGACAGTAGGAAAACCCAACGGTGGAGCTTGAGTGGGGGTTCTAAAATCGACCGTAAGATGACAGAATTATGGATTTCGGGCAAGGTGGAAACCTCTGAACAGCAGGTTTGAATGGCAAGGAAGGAGCTAGTACCATCGACTCTGGTAAAAGGCACCTTTTGCACTTGTATTTCCACTGCAATTTAAATTGCGATGAAAGAATATATACGTTATCTCTGAATCTCGAGAATGACTCTCTATGGGTCTCCCATCAGATAGGGGTCTTGACATGAGTTTGTGTTCATTCAAGGACACATAAGCTTTGTACGGGATCAAGTGTGAGAGTCTGATACCCTATTCTAACAGATGAAATACCCTTCAGCTTCAGCTGTGCTAGTTACTTCTCTTGCGGTTGTATTACGCTTGTGGTCTAACGAGGAGGCACGACAAAAAAACGGGAGAAGATAGCCTATGTGATATAACTTGAAAACAGACTTGTTGGGCCGCATCTTGACTCGCGGCAATTACCTTGACATCTTGCCAACGGAAGAGAGTTTGCGAGTGATTGTCGGAGAAAGTAATGAATAAAAGCTCTGGAGACATCGAGAGCCACACCGGATATGCAGCTGGGTGCAGCGGTCGACAGTCTTCGCATGCAACTACTTACACAGATCAGTGGCGGCAAAGCACACGACTGTCGAGGAAATGCGAACAGACGAGGATAGTTTCCGTCTCTATTGAGCTCTCTCGGTAAAGCGTCAATCGAAGTTAAGTATTCTGCCATGTGCTATGTTCTCACCAAAGTAAGAAAGAGATCACCTTAAAGTCATTGGGATTCTTAACAAAGAGTCGGTTGGAACTGTAGGCTTCTCGATATGGTAATCTGGATGGAAACTTTTTTATTGCAACGAAGTGCTCTGCTTCATTTTAGCTAGTAGGTCTGGACCATTGCGCAGTTCGCAAAACTCTCTTAACGTAAATACTTGCGGTGTTCTCTTGGTCCATCCCGGCACTTTATATTCAAATGTCTTGGTCCGTCCCGGCACGTCATATTCAAATGTCTCTGTCCATCCCGGCACTTCATATTCAACCAATGCTTTGATATTTTTACCAATGATCTCAAGGATATTAAGCACCTTCGGCTTCTCTGTGGCACGTGAATCATGCGGATTCAAAGCGGGTACATCGTGTTCCCAACCATCCGTCTGCGAGCTCCACCCCTCCAGCTGGTCTGATCTTGTCTTAGATGTGGTATTACTGGAAGTCGTCCAACCGACGAGTTTCCAAAACCCTCCAAGGCAACTATCCTCGTCTGCTGTTTCTTGTGTATCTGATGCAGCACTCTGGCGCTATGTGCCTGTTAGATCAACACGTAGGATGGACAATGTCACGTACTTTCAGCTTGATACACCCAGAATAAAACATCGTGAGCAACGATAGGTGCAGGAAGATAATCGATGAAGGGTTTAAGGGCGGTTTGACAATGACTTGTTGAAGTTCTACGTCTCCCAGTAGGGGTACCACAGTTATAAGTATTGGCAATGTCCAATCTTCGTCATAGATCACAGCCAAACCATACGAGAGTTATCGGGCAAGCTAGACGCGAAACGCTGGTTGCTGCCGGGAAATGGCTCCAACTCCATCTGGGCATAACAGGTGAGACGAGGGGGGCGCCTGTCCTCATCCACGCAGTCAATTTAGGCCTGATCTTGTATGCCTTGCAGCATCAAAAGAATGAATTGTGCAACTCGACCCCGTATGTCAAGACGGGGCTTGCGGCTGCAGCAACTTCTTGAGCACTAGCGGCCCAGTCAGCCTGGAAGGGCAGCAATCTGTGGGGCAGGCCAGGAGAGACAGACCGTGGCGACAGGAGGCTTGCATCGCGTTCATGCGCCGTGCAAGGGCTCGATATCGCCTCCAGACCTCTAAGCCTTTTACGTTCTGGCACATCTCCACCATAGCCTGCGTGCTCTGGAAAGTAAGCTCAGGCTTATGCAGCGCGGGAACGTCTCTATGTCGACCAACGCCACGCGCTAGCGTGATTGGCTTGCAGAAGTCCTGACCTTGGCTGCTCATATGGTACCAGGCACACAAGCATCTTCATCTTTAGGTGCATCTCCAAAGATCGACTACGGACGCGGAAAGCAGCACCCCGCGCCAGGTGTTTTGCCAATATCACAGTCGGACTTCTTTAGCGCTTAAGAGCCTACCGAGACGCAGCGGACGAATATGTCGGACTGTGAACGATCTCTGCCGCTGTACATGTAGGCCATCGCAACAGCCTCCCAAGTCCACCACTGCTTCAATGTGAAGCACTAAAGATATCGCGGAACTGTCGGGGAATCATTGGTTGTGTTGACCTACCCGCTGCTCGTTTCGACTGAAAGACTCACTTCACTTTGCTGCCGCCCCACGCTGGTTCGTTAAAACCCGGTAAACAACTTCTCAAGACTATAAAAACATCATCCGAAGGCCATGCAGAGTTCTCTCGCTATCAGGTCATACAAACTCTACTTCTCAGCAAACTAAAGACACACGACATTGGACTCGAACCCTCGCCAACGATAACGGCGCATGTTCTGTCTACAAGCGCGTCAGATCTGAGAAAGTCCCAGACGGATTTTGGAGACGATAAAATTCAACTGTCGGTGCTGCGAGTGAGCCTTCCACTCCCGCATCGCCTAACAGCGGCAGGATCCGGGACCGTCAACATGACAAAGGGCCTTAAAAAGAAGTTTGAGTGCCAACACTAGGGCTGTGAAAAGAGCTACTCTCGCGTAGAGCATTTGTGCCGCCATCAATTGAACCGTGAGTGCACCATTCTCAGTATGCCTCGCTAGCGCTGGAATGACAAGGCTGACATTGTATAGACAACCGTAAGCAAGTCTACCATTGCGACTTTCCCGATTGCCACCGCCCCTTCGTCTGACAAGACCTATGCGCCCGCCACAAGGAGAGGCACATGGCACGCGGCTCGCAACTACTGCGCAAGTATACTTTCAACATGCATGATCTGGACCTCATCGGGACAGTTGCACTGGGTGGAAAGAATGCACCGCCTTCAAAACCACACGGCATCAAGACCCAAGGGCCGTGTGGCATGCAGTCTCCGTCCTCTGGAGCCTCCAACACTGGCCCTGGCAACCGAATGCCTCCGCCAAACTTCCAGCCTCCTGGCTCCACCACCACCCTTAGCAGCAGTGGTGTATTCGGTATTGAAGAACCCCTGTCAATATTCTCAATATTCTCAATATCCTCAATATCCTCAATATCCTCAATATCCTCAATATCCTCAATATCCTCAATATCCTCAATATCCTCAATATCCTCAATATCCTCAATATCCTCAATATTTTCTCAATGTTGAAGAACTCCATAGGGAAGAATCAATATTGACAGGGGTTCTTCAAGACCGAATACACCACTGCACGCTACCATGTTTGGCCACAGCGCTGTCATGGTTGCTCACGAGATGCGTCTTCCACTGCCATGTGACGAAGCTCTCTGGTCTGCAATGAGTAGTTCTGAAGTAGGTCGGGTTCAGCAGTTCCTGACGTCGGATGGCATTAAACCGATATCCTTCCTTGACGGTCTTAAGAAGACATTGAACGGACAAACGGTACGGACCAATTCTTTCGGACGCACGATACTTATGGCAGGTTTGCTGAGCGTGTCGTGGCACATGAACCAGCGGGATTTGCAAATCAGCTCGCTCGGTGCAACAACAGTACTTGGTGGACAGGATGAGTGGCGAGGACCCTTAATCCTTGGCTTTGACTTCTGGAAGCAGGACTTCGACAGCGCACTGAACCGATCGGAAGACTGCCCTGCTTCGAATCCATACGAGTACTCTCATGGTATTGATGACGACAACGTCTTCGAATCCCGGACTGACCTCTACCACCTGGCGCATATGGCCATGCACGTCGATATTGTCGATTGCCAGATTTATGCGGGTGCTCCCAAACTACTTGGGAGATCAGTATTCCTGCAAGACTACCACGGCGCGCAACGCCGCATGGAAGCGTGGGCTCCCACTGTCCGAGCCCGGCGGGCCACCTTCCACGCCCTCCGCTTTCTTCGCACTGTTCTGCTTGCAGGAGATCACAGTCCGAACCCAAATACCCCATCCAGCGCCGTTCTCTCCTACTCCACGCGCGACGACCACCTTCTATATCGACCACGGTCGCTGTACTTTGCCACACTGATTGTCTGGTCGTACGGCTTTGCGCTGGAAGGGCCTGTCAAGGAGCGGTACCAACTCCTAAGTTATGAGGACAAGGTCAAGGATATGGTACTGTATCTCAATCGCGTTGGCGGTGTAAGGTCACCTGAAGACTTGAGCGGAACTCTGAATTGCAATGCTTGCTTGGGATTATTGATCATCATGAGAGATATGTTCAAAAAGACGAGGTGGGAGTTGTTGCATGAGGCAGGCAATCTGCTGACGAAGTGCATTGAGATGCTGTTTTCTGGCGCAGGTGGGTCGTGATGCGGTACTGCCAGCAAGAGGATCTGTGGTCCCGCGTATACGCACCAAATGTCATGATTCGAGATGGTGAGGCAGGGGAGAGTTCGTTCTATGTATGAGGTTGTTGCCAAAAGTACAGCTATCTATCACTGCGCTACAACGTACATACCAATGTGTCAATGAACGACAGGAGTCCATCTAACTGCTACATCGTACATACCACCAGCTTCTCAAGCCTCAACTGATGGCTTTCCATGGCGCCGTCTTGAAGACGTGACCCGCGGCGTGGCCAATTCGATTTGAACGTGCTCTTCTTAGAAAATATACAAAGACCAGCACCTTCTTTTGCTTCGTAGTCGCCTCATCCTCACTCTTGAGACTCAATTGTGGCTCTTTCGCACGTAGTCCAGATTATGCGAAAATGGGCGTCAAGTACATCATACTCTAATGAGGGCTTTGACGACGTGCTGGGCGGCCCCTTAGGCTTGCTAAGATACGCTAGCAAACTAGCGACGCACGTCTTGCGCGCTTATCCATTTTCTACACCGTACCGGGCCGAGGCAGGTTTTAGGCATGGAGCAATTGCTCTATTGCGGTCAGAGTGTATGTGCCCTGTCAACAAAGTGTCTATACGGCGTTGGTAAGAGAAGGCAGTGTTGACATGTTGCTAAAGCTTGATTGTACAACATATCAACGTCCAAGAACCCCCCTGCGCCGTACGGCAGTGAAGAGCAGAAGCCTAAGACGTACGGACCCTTGCATAACGGCCAATGCGATGAGATCAAGTGGGGCGAACCGCGCGCATCTGTAAGGGGTGCACATCGACTGTGACACGGGAGCCGCCCGGTCCCTAGGGTCGTCTCTTTCCCATGAGTCCGGCTCAAAGGAGCCATGAGCGTCGAGACAAGCTGTGTTGTTCTTTTCTTTAAATCCTTGGTAAGCCGTCCCCTCTAATAGCTCATCGTCTCGCAAATACCATCCGCACACAATGCCGATCTCGTTACTGCCCGCTTCGGCTGCGGCCTTTGCGCCCAGATCAAACGTCAAAGTCGTACTAGCCTCCCAGGTCGAGCCATGGTTAACACAAACGCTGAAGAGAGTAAGAACGGTCAGGCGTTCGTTGAACAACGTACAACAACACACGGGATTTCTCACAGAAATCCTTTCGAAATCCAGCGCTATGTGGTCGCTTTGCTCCATCATGGTACCAAAGGCCCCGGATTCGGAACTGCGCAAGGACTCCAACCCACTAGTAGAAGCGCTCTTCAACTACCAGCTAATTCACATCGAGGCCTACGTTGTATACGTCGACATGGTTTCACAACATGAGGTTGCATTCAAGCTTACATCCAAGACCATCGAAGCGCTTATCAAGTACCACAAGGACATCTACTCTGTTGATGTATCCGCCAGCACCTGGGAGTGGGCCGAGAAGGAGCAACAGCTGAAGAAGCTTCAAGATAGATTTGTCCAAGCTGTCAACCGCTATGTTTTCCAAACCGGTGTCAATGCTCTGGAAGGACTCGAGGAGGATGGTGCGGGAGAGCTACTCAAGGGACGAGGTGAAGACGTCAAGAGTGCCATCATGGGATTGTTCCTCCCGCTCCTTCCTCCTCCCTCCTTCACCGAGAATTGTCAAGGTTGTCAGACCAGCACCACTTCTCCCAGCTCAGCCACCAGGTGGGTGCCAAAAATGCACGACCAGTGGCAGTCAGCCCCAATCGATATATGAAAAAGGTCACACGAACGCCCATTGCTACCAGTGGTATAACCAGACCAACAGTATTGAACATGATGGGCAACATTGGCTTCGAAGCGATAAGACCGCTACTCCAGACACCTCCTTAGCGCACCCAGGGAGGTAGTAATATAGAGTGAGAGTGAGAAAACAACAGCTGTGGTACTACATTGAAAGGATTCCCTGGCAGGGAATCCTTCTAGAACGAATGCAGAACAGATTTTCATTTGAGATATACTTCAAAGCCTCTATATATGAAATTAAGATTAATTGTGATACTATCCAGAAACCACTCCAGCATACGATTCTCGTGTCTTGAGGGCAACGACTTTGGAGTGAATGCTTGGAGATCGACGCAATGGCACATGGTCTCAAGATATTACCCAAGGAAAATCCCGTCCCCACATCAATGTGGGGACAGTAGAGACAGAGCATCAAGAGACATGGTATCAGTACCGGCGCCGCTTCTCATATTTGTGACATCGGAATGGGTCATGTGCACTACAGCCGTCGTTGAGTTGAAATCAGGTAGTTGGCTTGAATGGGCGGTAAATGATAGTGAGGTTCCGTAGTACCGAGGCTGAAGGGATGCAAGAGAAGGACAAATCGCTTATGATGATTTACAAAACTAGTCTGCCACCACGTACTTGGGTATACAGTCCAATGATTCCACTAGAGAGCCAAGCAAGTCGATTCGGGACGATGAGACAGGTAAAGGTTTGTTCCGTGTATGGGAAGTATTCCTACGCTACAGCATACAGAGAACTATGCTGATGAACGACAGGAGTCAATCTAGTTGCCTCATCTCCCATACCACCAGGTCCTCAAGGCCGCAACCATTCCTTTCCCATAGTGCTGTCCTAAATAGATGAACTATGGTCCCCCGGTTCAGAACTGAACGTGCTTTCTTTGGATACGTCCAAAACCATCGTCCCCCTTCTCATCACAGCCGCCTCATGCCAATTTCTCTTCTTCTAATTCTCGACAAACACCTTCTTCTTTAGCCATGTTCGAGAACCCGGCGTGTTCTCAGAGAATGTATCCGTACTGCCACATGAATCAATTGGCTCATGTGCATATGACCCTGCCATTTTCATTGGCTCCTTGCGATAAACAGTCTGATCTTGTGCCGGCGCCTGGACCGGATAAAATCGATGATTAAGGATCCGAAAGCGATGGTAGAGATGCAGACGCGAGGATGTAGCCAATCGTGGATCTTTTGGAGACCGTTCCACACAAGTGAGAGATCGCAAGTGTGTACGTGCTGCGACAGGCGCCATAGGACAAACGATGGATCGAGTGACGTATCCAATTCGCTAATGGACTGCATCAACACTCTCGAGCTTAGTCATAGTGAGAGTGGGCTCTGACACACGTCGCATGGCGGAAGAAAGACACTCAGATCTGCGCTTGATTCGTAGCTTCTCCATCAGCTTGCCGATGGTAACATACTCGTGCGGCTCCACAACAAAACCGGCGTTTTGTGACTGAAGGAAATTCGAAACGAGCTCTAATGCGCGTGCAGCTTCTTCTTGGGATGGTGCGATGGGTGAGGAAACGGCGGATGACCCCTTGCCACCAATCTGGCTGGAACTCGGTAGAGGAGGGGGTTGCATCGATTTGGGGTCTTGAGTTGAGGAGAGTGGCATTTCCTCATTAATGGCTGGCAGCGTGCCAGGCATCTCGGTCGTAGGGGAACTGAGTGCACCGCTACTGACGTACTTTGGAGTCAGCGCATCAGATGAGCCTGGTTGCGACATATACTGCTCGACACCCTCAAGCATAGGGAAGGTCTGACTTCGCGGCCGCTGGAAGTTGTTGCTGCCTGGCTGTCCACTCACCGGCTGGCGGTTTCCTATGAACGGGCTTGGTCCGCATGCTAAATCGGGCGTGAGGAAAGGCGACGAAAGCGATGTAGGGCTCATGGCTGTATCGGTGAACACGCTCGACAAAGAAGTGCTGCTTTGCGAATGGGATAGCCGACGATGGTTCGAGGACTCGTACGTGTCTGGGCTTTCTGTTTTGGGGTTTTCCTGACTTTTCTTCGCTTTCATGGTCGTGGTTGCAGGCGATACCCGGCCAGGCGAGGGATCCGAGATGGCTCCTGGCGTGTGCACGTTCGATGGCGGGTTGGTAGCCCCCTCCGACTCTTCCGCTATCGAGCCCTTTCTTGCCCTTGCTCCCATGAGATGGTTCTTTTGCTTGAACATTTCTAGCCAGCACGAGCTGTTTACTTGGGGATGAGTCTTCGAGTTGCCAACGGTCTGGGCAAAGAAGCGTGCCTTCTCTCGGATAATGGCATCTGACAGTGGCAGTCCCTGTCTCTGGTGATTTCTTGCCCAGTTTGACAACGTACGTTTGATATCAGGAAACTTGCCTTTCGACCTTTTTATGGGTGATCGGCTGCCGTCGTCCTGGTACAAGTACTTCTCCTTCTGGCGCAATACCTTGGAAACGGTGCTACTAGATAGTCAGCACAGAAAGAGACATACAGCATGCGCAGTGGTACCTTCGCTCTACGCCGAACATGGCTGGAGTAGTGTCAGTGAACGTTCCGTATGGATAGGTGCATCATGCTGGCATACCTCCAATTTCCGTTTGGTTGACTGTAGGGTTCTCTTCGTGGTATTGGCACATGCGTCTGCGTTCCGAGTTGGTGAGGGTTTTCCGTGGTTTCGACGAATTAGGGGAGTGAGTTGAGCTCGCTGAGACTAGAGTCGCTGATGCCGGCGTTATCGGTGGTGGGGCTGAAGGAAACAGTGAAGCTCGATAGGTCGATTGGCTGGTCAGCATGCTCGGCCATTGCGGCATCTGTGGCATGATCAGAGGCTGCAGCTGTGGGTGTGTAGTCCTCGGTGTCGGGTGCGTTTGGTGTGGTGGATGCATGCCAGTCCCGTAGATAGGTTCCATTAGGAGCGGCGCAAAACTGTTGAAGCCATTGTAGTCTTGCACAGGAGACTGATGGTGCGGATTGTATCCGTTATGTCCATCCCATCCAGAATGGTAATACTCAAAAGATTCCTGATGGTGGTGAGGGTGGTGAGGGTGGTTCATCCGTGCGAGTGTGGGAACGACTAAGCGTGTTAGGCACAATACAAGGGAGAAAGACTGGCGGGCATATACATCTGCATTGTGGGTATATATCAAGAAATGACACGGCACGGAAAGTTTGGTAATGTGGGCTTGCAGCCCGTCCTCGAGGTTTAGCCTGGAGGCGCTACCCTAAACAGCCGCTGCTTTGGCTCTCCGTTCTCCGCTCTAGTTCCTGCGCCTGACAAGCGAAGACCGCGGTCAGTAGATGAGCTCACGTTGCCGAAGCTCGATGTTGATCTTCTCATACCCGGCTGTCTTGTGGCAGAAACGCTATCACGAAGCGTCTTGGCATAAACTATCCACTGTTTGTGCATGATAATTTCTCATCCTCATACCACTATCATGCGTATATGGGAGGAGCTTACAACTCCAGATGCAACAGGGTAAGTAGACAATGCCTTCAGAACTTGGAGAGTGGTAGCGCATCTCGCCCCCAAATGTTGAGGGGAAACCTACCGTAAACGGCTTGGCTGTCAACTTGCGGCGGAGCATTCTCGCACGTGTCAACCGTCCACAACGGGCTGAGTGGGAAAGTAGCAGCCTTGCCCACAAATCATTGGGTGACCCAATCACACTGGACGCAGTACATTGCTGATCTCTCAGCTGACCGTATGGTTGTCTCGCCATGGCGGCTTTTCATACTAACGCAAGGCCGAAACAGGGCTAGTGAACCTTAGGCCAGCGCCACGATGTACATGGATCTGCTTGGATACCGCATATACGCTAGTAGCCGAGCCGCCGCTGAATCACTACAGCACGATGACCTGTGCTAGCGAGCAGGAAGATTGTTGCGGACCTGCATATGAGATGGTGGTCACAGCTTGTAGATAATGGGCGGTGTGAGGAGTGTTTCGATTCGTCGAGCTGGTGCCTGTGCATTGATCGTCGCACTCAACGCTTCCTACCGTTCTTGCCCCTCTTTCACGCTAGTCTTGTGCCTTTCCTAGTCCATCTCTATCGACCGGGGCTCTCATAACCATGCAGTGAGGCTCCTAGCGGCGTGGTGTCGAACCCCTAGCGTCATGCCCTATCTGAAAATATCCTAAGTGGCCGTGGGATGCGTAGCTGCGCATTTACTGAACGACGTCTTTCGGCAGGGCCGACGCACATGGACAGTTATGTCCAGGTCCATATGTGCGCACTCCTATGCCAGTCCACTGATTGCGACGTAACGTGTTACCCTCATCGAGCGTCATCATTGTCAATGAGCGCTGGGTCTTTCATCTTGGGAGCTTGTGGGCATTCACCGGGTGGAAAGTTCCACAGGATCCACTGTCTCGATCAGCGACCATGCTGCTCTTGCGTCGTTCCGGCGGGGCCACGGTGAGCCTTCCTCTTGTGTCGACCCTTGCCTAACCAGAGCAAATTAAAGCGCGGCACACTCTGGCTGAGTCAGGAACGAGACTGTAACTTGGCGCCTCGTTGCGTTATGTCACCTGCCATGGTGCACCCCAGCAGCCGTGGCGCTACCGGAAGCCTCGCTGAGCCGATCGTAACCAGATTGGCCTCTTTGAGAGACATCCACTGGTGCAATCTGTTGACTTTGCGTGACCTGTGGGCTCTTCTCCCCGCCTGTACAACCGGAGCATCAAGCCACTTCTGCACACCAGACTGTTGGATCCACACACTAGCCATATTCAGCCCACTTATTCATGTTTCTTTGCACGTTCGATGCCTGTAATTTCCAGTCTTACGGTTAACAGGTGCAAAGGAGCGCTCATGCAAGCACAATGACACAATGGACAGTCAGGGGCACCGTCCCCAACGGAGGCGCAACATGCGTGATGTACTTATAGAGACCAGCAGATCCACTGGCATCTAAACTCTTCACCAGGTAGGGAAAGACAAGTCCCCACACTCGCTTGTATTCATCATGGTAGGCAAGTCTACAGAAACAGTTCCGACCAAGCGAGCCTGCGATAGGTACGTATCGTCGGTACACATTCATATGCCACACCACTCACTCGTCAAATTGTAGCTGTCACCGAAGAAAGATCAAGTGTATTGGTGAAGGCACGGCCCCTTGCAAAAACTGCGTCTCTGCTGGTCTTGCATGTACATACAATTTGATCCCACAGAAGAAAGGACCTAAAGGCCGCGCCAAGGTCCTGTCTAAACTTCCCAAAACTCAACGCAATGCCCGACTTGCTGCAGGATTCCCAACCGATCTTGGGTTCGATGGTCGGTCACTACCCTCAGCATTTGCTCGCATACCAGGCCTCTTGCCCCCCGCTCTCGTTGAGAGTTGCATAGAATACTTTTTCGCTCATGTCTACCCTTCAGAGCCCGTCTTGCACCGCCAAAGAGCGCAAGAAGCCGCTGTCGGTATGGACCGCTCGACAGAGGCATACTGCATGGTGGTCGCACTATGCGCCTACGTCATGATTCAGGCCAACCACAACCCGCCCGTCAGCGTACTACCATGTCCCGAAATGGCCCACATGTCAAACGTTGGCATCGGCCATGTCCTACTCGAGGAGTCGGTTCGTGTGCGACAAGGCTACGACCACCGTGAGAATCCTACACACTACAGCGTGCTCACATCGTGGTTCTACAGTGGCTGCTACTTCGGACTAGCGTGCGAGAACACAGCATGGACATATCTCCGAGATGCCACCACACAAGCGCAGTTACTTGGTATGCATGACGAGGAGACCTACAAAGATGACCCTCTCGATATATCACGCAGACGAGTCCTGTATTGGCTTCTCTTCGTAGCCGAAAGGTACAACTACAAGGCAACATGTTTTCCCTATGCGCCCTGCTAACTGCTTGTAGGACTTATGCGTTACACAAACATCGCCCAATTTCCTTACGCCCGACCATACAACCGCCTTCACTGGATGAGGTCCCATCCGATCGACCCATTGCTGCTGGACTAGAACTCATGATCAACATGTTCAAGATCGTTGACGACACTTTCATCAACGTTTGGAATCGAGTGTACGATACACGTGCAAGCGCTGCATGGATTACACAAGTCCAAACCCAACTGTCAAAGGCCATCCCCGCACATTTCGAGTACACAGAAGTCCAGGAAGTCCGGATCCACATCACAAAACAATGGCTGAGATCGAAAATTTGGCAGTTAAGCGTCTCGGAGGGCCTTGTGACCAGCGTGTCCAATGACATCCTCTTTACATTCAAATACCCAATCGAAATCGCTCGGGATCTTTTCCCTATTGTACAGAGATCTACCCAACAAGCCAAGGAGGTTTACAGCGCAGTACTGGTGAGCAACTTCCTATTCCCTTGCGTGTCAGCCCCAACCCTAGAGATTGTCTCCGCTCGAGTACCTCCATCTCTTGTTGGAACAATCCTTGTCATATTTCGATCGCACTATCGCCACAGTAGGCAACGTCTATCTCAGACATCTATGCCATGACTAGCCAAACTGGCTTGACCATTCTGTCTGCTATACCTATGCCACCCTTTGCGCTATCAGTCAGGCCGAACTTGAGCTAACAATGCCGTAGATCGAGCAGATATATGAAATTGCGTGTTGCCTAGCTGACGCTATTCAACACTTACCTGAGGCACCTGTTCCGACGATCCACGATTATCAGTCTCGATTCTTGATTCTGTTGTCTTGCCTTACCGTAGGACGCACTCCGCCTGGTCGCTTCGCGGAAATTATCTCCAATATTCTTATTGGACCTTCAAACACCTCGTCATCATTTCCTTCTCGTATGAGCCCCACACAGACACCTGACCGTATCTCGACTGGCTCAGGGACGAGTCTCTTCAATACCGACAAGAACCGCGAGGCAAGTCGAAACACAACATCGCCTTGGTATCCCTCGAACGATTTGATTCCTCCAGTCACGACCCAGAATACCGCCCAGCATGCCATGATGAATTTTCCTATACCACACGTTAGCGACATGTCTCCACACCATATTCGAGACGGTCTAGCGCATTTGTGCTCCACCAGTTCTGTACCGGAAAGCATCTCTACTACGCCTTGTTTCCTCGAGACGAACATATTGCCACAACAACAAGATCCTACGCAATATCCTGTGGTAGCGCAGCGCGACAGTTACTTCAACAATGTGAAGATAGAAACATACGATCCCATGATACTACGGTGAAACATTCCAGTGGATCCTACGATGTATAAGAGGTGAACACAGAGCATCGAGAGCCGTGATATGAAGATCGGCGACGTGTCTCATGATGTTGGCGGCAGATAGAGTGATGAAAGCAAGCAAAGGGAGCCTATGGACTATAGCCGCCGTTGGGGCTTTGCTAGAGCGATGGAGATCGTTACATATGAGGAGCCGGCGAACGGACGCTGTGATTAGTGGCTAATTAATCCTTGCTACAAAAGATCATTGGCGTTGGCATCTCTCTAACTGCCAATTCTGACCGCTATCGTGTGAGTAGAGTGGAGGACCTTCGACAGCATGAATGCAAGTCTACGATAGTTAAGATGCCAATGGGCACTCAAGTCTGGCGTGTAGTGGATTGAAGTAAGGGACATTGGTGCCATGGCGAAAGGACTGTATACTACGATTTGTACAGCCTGTTGGAATAGAGAGATGCTAGGAGCTTTCTGCTGTTGTCCACCGCTAGGCAAAAATCGATTATGAGTGCGATCTCAATTGCCTATGAGCCCAGCATGCAACGATGGTTCAGATATTCCGGGTGAAGACACTCAGACTATAACGAGCACGAGCTCGGCAATACTTTCTGATCATTCAAATGGTCACTGGACCTAGCAACTCTTCTTTCAATGGCTCATACAATTGTTTCCATGTGCAAATATCGGAGATGTTCTAGAAAACTATCCCGACACTTAAATAAACTCTTCAACGATGTACGCGACGATGGTTCGAGGGTTGACATCTACTCTGTTATCTAGGGATGGTTGCATTGCCAGTTTTGCGGTATGTATACGACGTGCGAGAGGAAGCCACATAACTGATTGTAATTGACTGTGCTAGTCTGTCACTGTTTCATTCGAATGTACAGGCCGGTGCTTTCCCCGAGACATCTTTATGAGACATTGCACTGTTAACGTTCAAAATCATGGCATCACAGTCCTCATTTCCCTTGTCTCTCTCACTCTCACCGCACTTCTCTTCCTCGATGGGCGTTTCATCGGCCCCCACGAATTCGTTGCCGCTGCCTACTTAGGCCAAAGCTCCGTAACCCTACCGCCCTCATTGTCCAGCAACCCTTGATGTGTCCCTCACTCGATGCTCTTGCCTTCTGAACGATCTGAATCCGGCTTGAATCTACGCTTCGCGATCGTATCCTCACTATCACCATTCCGTTCCACGGCCGTCGCCGTCGCCTCGTCCTCGCCCTTCGATGCCTTGTTCACGACCATCTCCACTGCCGCCTCTACCTCTCCATCCTTCTTGACATTTTCCTTCGACGGCGTTTTGGGTAAATGCCCCGCAGTCTGCTTAGACCAAAGTTCTGCATACTTCCCACCCTCATTCTTTAACAACTCCTGATGCGCTCCCCTCTCGATAATCTCACCCTTCTCGACCACTAAAATCTGATCCGCGTATGCAACCGTACTCAGGCGATGCGCGATAACGAAGGTGGTGCGGCCCTGGCTTAATTTGCGGAAGGCTTGTTGGATAAGCGCTTCGATCGAGGAGTCGATTGCCGATGTTGCTTCGTCGAGCATGACGATCTTGGGATTCTTAAGTAGTACGCGGGCGATAGCTATGCGTTGGAGTTGGCCACCCGAGAGACGGACGCCGCGTTCGCCCACTTTCGAGTTGTAGCCGTCAGGAAAGCCGACAATATCGTCGTGGATAGCCGCGGCGCGGCAGGCATCTTCAATGTCGCTGTCGGAAGCATCGAGTTTGGCGTAGCGAATGTTTTGACGGATAGTCTGATTGAAGAGGACGGGGTCTTGCGGAACGAGACCAAGGGCATCGTGAAGACTAGCTTGAGTGACTGAACGTAGATCTTGACCGTCGATCATGATGGATCCTCCCGTAACGTCATAAAAGCGGAAGAGCAATTTTAGTATCGTCGACTTGCCTCCTCCTGTCTCGCCTACGAAAGCGATGGTTTGTCCGCCTGCAGCTTTCAGGTTAACGCCCTTGATGATGGATTTCCGATCCTCGTAGTGGAAATCGACGCCCTTGAACTCAATTTCTCCGGCAGAAACCACGATGTCTTCGGCGCCGTCTCGGTCGACAACTGTAGGTTTAGTATTGAGTAGCTGAAGAAGACGCTCAGCGTCGATGAGTGCGCTAGAAATGTGCCGGTAGCTGTACGAAAGCACGTAGAGTGGCGACGTCATCGTATGCCAGTACATGATCAAAGTGACGAGATTACCAACTGGTTTGCGCCCAGTCACGGTTTGCGACATACCGAAGACGCAAGCACCCGCGAATCCGAAAGTTGTAAGAACGTCCTGTGCTGCATGGCCGCCCATGGACCGGAAGTAGTACGAGTATTGAGCAGAGATAGTGGCAATGATGTTCTCTGCGTAACGCTTGTGTTCAAACGCCAAGCGGTTGAAGTAAGCGACCGTCTGCCAATTGTGGACGGTCTCGTTGACTGTTGAGCTCTCAGTACGCTGCTTCTCGACATAGTCTATTCGCTTGGGCTGGGAGAGAGTCGTAAAATAGAATCCAATGGCGATGTATGCTGCGCCCATGAAGAGGATGATGAAAGCCATGTATGCATCGAACAGGTGAGTGATGTAGTACATCGCTACGACGAGATCCAGCAGAATTGGCGCAATGTCGAAGAGAACCATCTCAATGAGCGAGTTCAGGGACGAAGCTTGTTCAACGGCTTTCAAAACCTCGCCTGAGTCTTTCGAGGTGTGAAAGTCCATAGACAAGGCTAGCACGTGCTCGTAAGCTAGCAAGGTGATCCGACGGTTTGCACTGTTTGATATGACCAAGTTCGCAATGCCGTCAACAATACCGAGACCCGCATAGCTGCTGATATACGAGAACAACACCCACAGGCCGATATCCTTCCATGGCATGATCCCACTCTGAGTCTCGTAAGAGTGCTGTAACTTGTTCGTGATAATACCAAGCTGCCGAGGAGTAAGCAAGTTAAAGACGCGCTCTTGCAGCATGTGTACGATCCGCAGACACAGGCAAGCCATGACCTTCCAATCGTCTTTCGGAAACAGGTAGGGTAAGAACACAGCGAAGCCTTTGAGGTATCCGACCCAGCCACCTTCTTCTTCGAGACGCTTCGCCTGTTGAGCTTTGATGTCCTTGTCGTCGTCTTTTGGCGCTGCTTCCTCGCCGTCGCTTGCGGATTCCGTAGGGATAGTGCCATACCCAGCATTTCCCTTAGGCGTGGCTGCTGTATTCGCTTGCTTTCCCAGTAGGGATTGGCGTTCCTCGTCCGTGCTAATCTTCGCCTGCTTAGTGACCAAAATGACAAACGCATCGAGCAGTAAGACAAGGGAAGCGACAGCCCTAACGCAGTCAATCACAAAGGGCGCGTTCTTCTGCCGACTCGTTTCCGGGATGGAGAAGGCCGTTATCAGACATGTCGTAGTTTCGAAAGCGAACTGTAGAACAAATGCGCCAAAGTACGCATGCCATCGTAGCGCCTTGCTCGACCAAAGCATATACGCCAGCGGACTCCAGACCAACATCGACCCTAGGCAGCGGATCGCTGCAGGTTGTGGTGCCTCGTAGTCCCGTTCGCCCATTGACCGACTGAAGTAGTAGAGAACCTCTGTGATGTACGCGATCAAGATTATGAGCATGGAAACAAGTATACTTCGCCGTCTCGTTTGCGATACCAATCGCGGTTTTTGTAAAATACACAGACCGAAGATGCAAGCCAGCATGTAGTACGAACCTACAGTCCAAGCCTGCACGTAGTTGAGGAGGTCCATGGCCGGGTAAAGTGGTGTCGTGGGTTGAGGCTGATCCATGATAGCGGTCGTAACCATCAGTTGGTGTCTTTGTTGATGTTTCAGCTGTCTTCGGATCTGTTGTGAGGAGGTTGGATATGTCCGCGCATTGACGTATGAGTTGCGCTAGATCCCGAGAGACGAATTTGATGTCGTGCGGCTTTGGAGGCCTGGGTGGGCTAAATAGTGTAGGAGATAGGTCGAAAATGTCTTGCTTGGGTTAATGGCTCTCAAGTCTGACATTTGGCCAAAATGCTATAGCCGCAAATTCTCACCGGACTGCGGCTCTAGTCATGGCGCAGGGTTAGCGATGGGAAGGAGGCTACTTTTCCGGTGAACATGTACGGTTTGTGGGCTGTGTTCCGACTGGAGTTCGGCCACTGTATGTGTCTGGCAGCCTGCAACAAATTGGCGGGCAGCCTTGGGGCAGGCGGCGTGGGAATTGGCTTAGTTGCCAATTTCTGACAGGAGAGAGCCTCTGTGAAGCTCAATATAACTAGTTGACTCCTGGTACTAGAGCCTACCCCAATTTGTCGCATTGCCAGATCTCGGAAACGCCTTGAATTGCGAAATCTTTTCTTAAGACTCGGCTCCTGTAATGGCAAAGATGTATGTCAGTCTCTTCGTTAAAGCAGGGATGGATGGATCGCGCAAGCGTCGTATTGCAAGCTCTTATTGGCGGCGCCAACGCCTCTAGAAGACAGCTGGTTCCTGCATTGCTGAATCAGGATTTCTGACTGCATGTAACGGTAGCCAAGTCTGTCATTAGCTGTTTACTGCGCAGTGTGGGAGCATGGTTGACCCTGTTGTGGCTTTTGAAAATGGGCACGCATTGTGCTGCAGCAGCAGATACTGAACTCACCTAGCATGCTGGGTGCCGCACCCATAAGCTCGGGCGATCGAGCTTTGACCTTACAACTCATATGAGGGGACGACGCATCCGCTCACACCGATGAAAGTGTTACTGGCTCGTAAAGAAAGGGTATCCCAACCGATAGCTATGGCCCGCTCCCGCCGCCAGTAGGCGTCTCAATCAATACTTTAAAGATACATGGGAGTGTAAGATCCTTAGCCAAGCTTGTCGCCGTCTATCTCGCTATCATGTCTCAATCCGGTGTTTTCTTCTAGATTACGTATCAATCTTGCATACGACATGCATGTCCGTCCTCAGGAGACTCAGCGTACCCCATCGGGCCATTTTCCGAGGTGTTGACCAACCTGCAACACATCCATGTTGATTCAGCTCTAAAACCATATATCATCATGAAACTGCTGCTCCCTTAGATTTACATCTGCTTTAAGACTGTTCTTGAAACCAACGTGGACAACAGACTCTTTACCCGGGAGGAACGATAGACGAAAATCGCGTCGTTTCGACTTACAACCGGCCATACCTTCCCTATGGTTCTTATGAAGCGGAATTCGACAAAGATATTTAGGTTACCACCTCGACAAATTATGAGCATCATTCACCGGTCGCCTCCAAAATCTTCTTAGAAGGCGGGTCTGACACACAGAAGGAAGACATACTGTGGCCTGGTATTAGCAGAGACAATGCCACCAACGTGGACAAACTCATGAGTGCCATCCAGGCGAAACAGACGAACCCACCTCAAGAGAATGAGCAGAAAGTATGTCATTCGATTTGAGGATCTCCAGCTTGACATCGCTAATGATGAAGCAGGACAATGCAGCGGATACTGCTCAGAAGCCCAGGAAGCGTCACCAGTGCATTTTACAAGACTGCAACAAGAGCTTCAACACAGAGTCGCATCTTGAGATCCACATCCGCGCTCATACGGGTGATAAGCCATTCCCTTGCAAAGCACCAGGATGTGGCCAATCATTCTCGCAGCTGGGTAACCTCAAGACGCACGAGAGGCGTCACACAGGAGAGCGACCCTACAGCTGCGACATTTGCGGCAAGACATTCTCTCAACGTGGCAACGTTCGAGCCCATAAGATCGTTCACCAACAGATTAAGCCCTTCAGTTGTAAGCTGGGCGATTGTGACAAGCAGTTCACTCTGCTAGGCAACCTCAAGGTCAGTTTCGTGAATCCTGGCTCTCTATCCCATAACTAACTCGCTGTAGTCGCACCAAAACAAGTTCCATGCCGCTACGCTCAGGCATCTTACCACGAAGTTTGCGGCCATCAACCCTGGCGATTATGTCTCGCAAGAGGACAAGGAGCTTTGGGAGTACTTTGCCTCACTGTACAAGAACTCCAACAAGGGTATCAAAGGCCGAGGCAAGGACAAACCCATCTCGGCTACATCATAGGCTGCCTCTTCGTACCCTGCACCTTATACCGCCGTGCTGATGTAGTTGACGTCGAACTTACAACGGATCTCTTCCCTAGCACAGTAGTGACCGCATCCGCCGCTTTCTTATATATTTTGAGAGGAACTGTAGTCCGCAGGATAGAATAGGTATACCACCAATGTTAACCGAAATTCCTCGACGCTCAAGCTGCTGTTATGATTTTTTGGCCTACTCTACGAATGGCGGTGAGGACCGCGCAAACCGCGTGGAAGACGTACAATTTTGGGGTTGTTCCGGTTTCCTGTGCGGTTTTTGCCATACAGAGACGCTCTCAACATGTTTGTGTGAGGCTGAACTTTTGACAAAGAGGGACCTGTCTCGGAATGATCTTCTGACCATTTTACAGTATGCATGGGTAGAGTTCGTGTCAGCAGAACAGCGCGAAAGCCTCGCCCAATGGAAAAATGTGATGGATGATATTATCGTAAAGGTTGTAACGCCGATCGATCCACGCACGTCTCCCAGATAGATCTGTCTGGCTATCTCCATGCTTCCACAAGAGGAAGTTGGCAGCAAACTGTCGATTTATGTACTCCCAGCATTATCAGTTTGTGGTTTAGCCAGTGCATCACTTTCCTGTGGCGTGGCTTGGAAAGACACGGGCGGATGCGTGTAGCTTGCATGGCGGCCAATCTGACTCGATCAAGTGGGGCGGACCACGCGCTTCTGTAAGGGATACATCTGATCCGTGACAAAAAGGCCGCATGACCAGCCTCTTTCTCTATTGGTCCGGCGGAAAGTAGCCATGGGGAACCAGTTACAATTCAATCACAATCCCAACAAGGCCACTAGCTGCTGCGAATCGAGGGGCGTAACTCGCATAGTTGCGCTTGGACAACCATCGGAGGATCGTTCAAGATATGAAACAAAGAAGGGTACTTGTACATGTGACTGCAAAGCCAGATTATCAAAAAAAACATTTTCTAAAGCACGAATATCACAGTGGTTGCTTACAACTGACACGCTTCGCCTTCCTGCATCTATCACGCACTACTGGTAGAGTGGCCTTGTACCAATCCTAACCGAAAATATGACATCTAGCGTCTATCAGCCTTGCAGGATTGTCATTTTTTTCCATACGAATGTTCAGGGGTACGCGGAGCAAGAACTCGCATGGCGGCAAACCGGCATCCGTGCTCTGGGTGCCTGGCGAGGGGGCAGTTTCTCACACCAATCGGCTTGGACAGCGTGGCCCGGCAGGTAGAGAGGGGCCTGAGAGATTTGACGGAGGACACCAGGTTGATGTCGCCCACCGATGCTTCCACCAAGCTTGCCGCAAAGTCCTCCTCAGGCCCTTTTCAGCCTTTCTCCATCGCTTGCGTAGTGAGCTCTAGATTACGTCCAAGGCTTGCAATTTCGTCCCCAATTTCTCGGCTCTTGAATCTGACCGCCACTGACCACCGATCGACAATAAGATTCAGTTTTCTAACTCGGGTGGGCAGTAGCATTGTCAGCTCCCTATCTTCTATTATCTTGTACCCAACCAAATTAAAGCGAAACCCTCTCCTGCAATCTTTCCCACCTAGTGACGTCCCACCAGTTGCCGTGCAAAATCAGGCGGATGTTACATTTATAGTATTGGTGGCGCATACCCCCCTTGCCAAAGACCTTTTTTTGCCTGCCAGCTGCCGATGCGAAGAGAGCCTTGCGAAACGTGAGGCGCGTGGCCTCATCCGCATAGTCAGCATCCTGGTAGCACACCGTGCCGATTGCTGCCGCAGACAAGCCCCCAACGTTCTTCTGGCTCAGGGCGCCAGTAAAGAGAGCTGATCGCTGGCTAAAGATTTCGCTGTCTGATTATCGAGACGTGATCTAATTTCTAGTGGTGAGTGATATCATAGTTTTGGTGGGTAAGCAATATATACAACTTGGGTCGTCATAGAAAAAAGACTCCAGCAATATGTGTGGTGAGGGAAACAAGAATCTAAGGAGTAAAGGATAAAACAGACAAGAGACGATACGCCATGTTAAGCACCGATAGAGCTTGCACGAATACCATACTCATCGTTATTTATGACGCTGCTGTAAAACCATGACAGCCTGCTCTAGCTGCCGTAGTCGTGAGTCCTTCTCCTCATTCTCTTGTCGAAGACGCTTGATCTCAGAGCGCATCTCGTCGTTTCCACAATCTGAAACACCAGAGTCCGATCCTACTCGCTTGCGCTTCAGACTTAGGTCCTCCTCAATGCCGTCCTCGTCGAGGTCATTGTAGGGTGACTCTGAGGAGCGTGACTTAGCGGTGGGCGAATCTTCCATCTCGCGCCTGGGCACGTCGCGGCGGATGATCAAACCATGCGTATCTGCAGACATTGATGTTCTCCGGTGTGCGCGGCGGACATGCTCCGCCAGATTCTCCTTGCGTGTGAAGCCGGCGCCCGAGCTGCGTTTGCAGTCGTGGAACGGGCAGAAGAGTGATTTCTTGGGGCCACCATGCATCTTGTGAACTTCACGCTCGTGACGGAGAAGGCCACCGCTGTAAGTAAAGCCTTGAAGCTTTTCGCATCCTTTCACGTTGCACTTGTAAGGACGATCATGCTTGTCCATGTGCTTGCTGCACCAAAGTCAATCAGGGATCGTTGTCGAACGTATGACTTGGAATCGCTCACCTCCAGTCGCATTTTCGGTCGAAAGATGTACCACGACATCCTTGATACTTGCACACCATCTTGCCGTCTTCGTTGCGCGGCGGTTCTTCGGCGCGTTTGTAGCTGTGGTTCTTTCTTAGTGATCCGTCATCATCGCCGTCCTGTGAAGAATCTACAGAGACTCCCCTGCTGTGACTCGGTGTGATTTTGGTTGACTGTTTGTTAGCAGTTTGGGATACAAGGGATCCGCTTATGTTGGCTGACGTAGGCATATCGGTAGGTGAGTTCATGGAGGCATTCCGCTCGTGTTTATGCCGAGCTTGCATAGTAGTAGAGTTTGGCGACAGCTCGGTCATGATGTCTCTATAACATGTGATATTGAAGTATTGGTGGTTGATGCTCGACCGCTGGGCCTCCGGCTGGCGACCTAGTCGATATATACCAGAAGACGCAACGGTCATTTGTGGCTGGGATCGCCGTGCGTGCAAGACAAGCCATGATGTCGTGCAGCCTCGTGAGGCTGGTGACTGCCTGGTGAGGGTAGTTACTGCCCGGCAAGAATAGTGACTGCCTGGCGAGGCTGTGTCCGAACAAAGGCAAGGCAGTCATGCCCGCATCGCTCAACAGGCATCTAACCGGATCGGGCATCATCCGCTACTGCACAGCCCACTCCGTGTGTATATGGTGGCTTGCGATGCGTCCTTTACTTGTACTTGGTCCAAGTCTTCTCCTATTATCATACAGAGCAAAATACTCAAAACACTACTCCCAACTACATTCTTCTTGTATTTTCATCGAACCATCGTTATTTCATCCAAGATGGAGACCGGCAAACTTACCCCTCTGACACTACAAATCAACACGCGACAGCGTGCGCTGAGTCAGGCCGACACTGTTACATCGCAAACATCAGACCCATTTCCGACGCCGATATCGCCGAGTAATGCGTCCACAAGCGGTGTATCTACTGTAGTAGGAGACTACAACACAGCGTTGCAACAGGAGCTGCGCGCTGAAGCTGCAGCGAACACCGACAACCCGTTTGCATTTACTCCATCACAACTCAGCAAGCTCCTAAACCTCAAGTCCCTTCCTGTTTACCAAGCTCTGGGTGGCATTTATGGCATCACAGCCGGCCTACAATCAAATATCCACACCGGTCTGAGTGCGGATGAGTCGACTGTCCCTCGGCACATCTCCTTCGACGAAGCAACGAACCCGCAGACACCTACGAAAGGAAAAGAATCAAGTCGACCGCCGAGTGATGGAAAGCCGTTCGAGGATCGGATTCGCATACACGGACGGAACGTACTACCACCCAAGAAAGTTACGCCTCTATGGAGACTAATATGGAATGCCTACAACGACACAGTCCTGATTGTCCTTACCGTTGCAGCAGCGATATCCCTAGCACTTGGACTCTACGAGACATTCGGTGCAGAGCATCCACCCGGTTCTCCGACACCTGTTGACTGGGTCGAGGGTTGTGCGATTGTTGTGGCAATCGTCATCGTTGTGCTCGTCACAGCCGTCAACGACTGGCAAAAGGAGGTGGCGTTTGCGAAGCTCAACGCAAAGAAAGAACAACGCGATATCAAAGTGACACGCTCTGGAAGGACGGCAATGATCAGCATCTATGATGTTCTTGCTGGAGATATCATACACATGGAACCCGGAGATGTCATCCCAGTCGACGGTATCTTCATAGACGGCTCTGACGTCAAGTGCGATGAGTCTTCTGCCACAGGAGAGTCGGATGCTATGCGAAAGACTCCAGGCGCTGCTGTTATGAAGGCACTGGAGTCGGGACAGCCAGCGAAAAACCTCGATCCATTCGTCGTCTCTGGTGCAAAGGTGCTCGAAGGTGTTGGTACCTTTATGGCAACCTCCGTCGGAGAACACAGCAGTTTTGGCCAGATTATGATGTCTGTTCGCGTCGAGATCGAGGCTACACCACTTCAGGAGAAGCTTGGTAAGCTTGCAATGTCTATTGCCTATCTTGGAACCGCAGCTGCCGGTATCCTGTTCTTCATCCTTCTTTTCCGCTTCGTTGGCGGGCTGTCTGGTGACACTCGATCAGCGTCGCAGAAAGGCTCAGCCTTTATGGATATTCTTATCGTCGCTGTCACCATCATTGTGGTAGCGGTACCAGAAGGTCTTCCCTTGGCTGTGACATTAGCACTGGCTTTCGCGACAACAAAGATGCTGAAGGAGAACAACCTCGTCAGGATCTTGCGAGCATGTGAGACGATGGGAAATGCCACAACTATTTGCTCTGATAAGACTGGTACTTTGGTAAGTGCTATATATCAACTATACATAGACATATTCTCACACCTCCAGACAACCAACCGAATGACGGTCGTTGCCGGCACATTCGGCACTACGAGCTTTGTACACGCTGATGCCGCGTCGGAAAAGGACCAAGCGATATCAGCATGGGCATCGAAAATTTCATCTGCTGCGAAGGAGCTTCTCATTCAATCCATCGCAATCAACTCCACAACATTCGAAGGCCAAGAGGATGGCAAGCCAGTTTTCGTCGGTTCTAAGACTGAGACTGCGCTACTAGAGCTCGCCAAAGACCACCTTGGACTTGTCTCGTTGTCAGAGACTCGGGATAACCAGCAGGTATCGCATATGTTTCCTTTTGACTCGGCGAAGAAGTGTATGGGCGCGGTTGTCAAGCTTCAGAACGGCCAATACCGCCTTGTCGTCAAAGGCGCATCCGAAATCCTCCTCAGCTTCGCATCCGCGTTCGCGCACTTCGAGACTTTGGAGTCAGAGCCACTTTCCGAAGAACACCGTCAGGGCCTGACCGATACGATCAACGAATATGCGAACAGGTCCCTTAGGACTATCGGCTTGGTCTACCGCGACTTCCCACAATGGCCAACGGCCAATGCTGCGCTCACGGATGGTGGCAGTGTCGACTTCGCCTCTTTGCTGTGCGATTTCACATTCTCCGGCCTCGTCGGAATTCGGGACCCCGTACGCCCTGGTGTGCCCGAGGCAGTTCGTAAGGCACAGAAGGCTGGCGTTACTGTAAGAATGGTTACTGGTGACAACATGCAAACTGCACGAGCGATCGCAACTGAATGCCTCATTTATACCGAAGGTGGCTTGGTGATGGAAGGACCCGACTTCCGCCGCCTCTCAACCGAACAGTTAGATGAGATGCTGCCACGCTTGCAGGTATTGGCCCGCTCATCGCCTGAGGACAAGCGCATCCTGGTTACTCGTCTGAAGGCACTTGGTGAGATTGTCGCTGTTACCGGCGATGGCACCAACGACGCTCCAGCGCTCAAGGCAGCCAACGTTGGCTTCTCCATGGTTTCCGGTACTGAGGTTGCCAAGGAAGCGTCTTCCATCATTCTCATGGACGACAACTTTTCTTCTATCATCACTGCGTTGATGTGGGGTCGAGCTGTCAATGACGCTGTGCAAAAGTTCCTCCAAGTAAGTCACACTAAGCCCTTCCCTCTGATTCACATTCACTAACGCCGATAGTTTCAAATCACTGTCAACATCACCGCAGTCGTGCTCGCCTTCGTTACCGCGGCATACGATGACGAGATGAAGCCTGCACTCAGAGCTGTACAGCTTCTATGGGTAAACTTGATCATGGACACCTTCGCGGCGCTCGCACTCGCTACCGACCCACCGACCGAGAAGATCCTCGACCGCCCACCACAGGGCAAAGGCCCTCTTATCACGACGACCATGTGGAAGCAAATAATTGGTCAAAACATCTACAAGATCACAGTCATCTTCGTGCTTTACTTCGCTGGTGGCGATATCCTTGGCTACGACCTTTCCGACCCCAACAAGCAACTCGAGCTCGACACCGTCATCTTCAACAGCTTCGTCTGGATGCAAATCTTCAACATCTTCAACAACAGGCGTCTCGACAACAAGCCCAACGTGCTTGAGGGTATCCTTCGCAATTGGTTCTTCATTGGCATCGTTGTCATGATTATTGGCCTGCAGGTTCTCATTGTGTTCGTCGGTGGCCGCGCCTTCCAGATCAAGCCCGGAGGTATCGATGGCACACAGTGGGCTATCAGCATCATCACTGGTTTCGTTTGTATTCCGTGGGCAGTCCTCATTAGGTGCTTCCCCGATGAATGGTTCGCTGCTATTGCGCATGTTGTTGGCATGCCGGTCGTCGTGGTCTACCGCTGGTGCTGCAAAGGCATGAGGAAGGTCAAGGGCTTGTTCACCAGAAGCAAGAAGAACGAGGAGGTTGATGCTGAGGCTAGTCCTGCGCCTGCGATCGTCGTGGTCGGTGATGACTCGAGCGTATCGGAGAACAGAAAATGAACGTAACGACCGGAAGACGGTATAGGTGGCCTCTTAACACCACGCGTGAAGATGCTGCGAAGACGATCAGCGAAGACGTGTATGAAACGATGGTTCAACACCAACAAGTCGTTACCTCGATTGCGATGCTCATAGTGAGAAGGGACCTTTTTATTGAAAGGCACTCACGGAGCTGTAAATCCCGGAGACAACGATCTATGTCGTGTTCAGTCAAGTTCAATATTGCCTGTACTGCGAAGCTAGACCTCACGCCTCCTGTGTTACCTATATACGACGATGAGACATGTCACCGCTATAAATGAGCGTTTCACGAGTCATTCGATTGGCAGTCGATGACAGGTTTTCTCATGGAAGGCACGCATGAGATCACTAAAGAGACGTTCGAGTAGCAGGCCCGCGGCCCGCGACCGTCTGGGTATAGTCATGAATAGAGTATACAGGCCTTGTTATCGCTGCCGTGGCTCGATAGCGATTCATCTCTAGTCTATGTACGGCAGTGTACTCGTGGCTACGCCATGGTCATGCACCCGTTATCAACCCAGGACATATTGCTTGACACAAACGAAGACACTTAGGCGGCGCGCTAGCACATGTTAAGAGACGTGGAAAAGGGATAGTTCACGATATAGAAGCTTCGCGCTCTACTCAAGGGATTTTATTTTGTTTGTAAACTCTGGGATAGGATGGCGACGTATCCCTTGGCGCTGGGTAGTAGGGAAAGGATTCCAAGGGAACCACCACTCATGACTACGTGTTTCCCAATGTCAGTACGCGAATGTAAGGACCAACGCTCGTGATTCGATTGTGTTCTGATCGCCCGCCACGTAAGTGTGACCTCGACACGAATCCTGAGCATCCAGATATGCCAGACGGCGCGTGATAACATGTATTCGCCCCATGATCAGCATGAAAATACAGCTCTAAAACAAAGAACATCTTTGGTTTGGTTGTAGTGTCAAAGACACGGGGCGACGTAGTACAGTACACGGCACCCTGACTCGATGGAACGAAGTAGGCGTAAGGGAAAGACTCCATGTTGCTCATTTTTGTACGAACATCTATCGATCTCATTACGGAAAAAGGGTTCAGCCCTTGATTTTTCCATGTAGCAGCACGCCTGAGTAGCTGCCTCCCTTGCAACCGCTTCTACAACGAAAAGCTGATCCTGACGTGTGAGCGGATGATGACATGAGCATCCTCAGCACTCGATCATCTGGATTGGGAAAGCGCCGTCGCCCTCTACAGCGCCGCACGTCACATCCCAGCCTAGCTCAAAGTCGTCGCTTTGCGTATGCTGTAACTTGGCGTCGGGCATGCACTCGGCGTCAGTGGTGTAGTAGCTCGTTTCCATCATGGGAGCTGTATTCCACTCACAGGAGCGGGAAGATCTTACTCTCTTCTGCTGCCGGACTCCATCAGAAGAAAGAGACATGCCGGCCGATAGAACACGCGAAGCATTGCCTGCAATTTGGACCTTGGCACAGTTGACAAACATCTCGTGCTCGCGGTTCAGCCAGACCCAGGCAAACAAGGCGTCGCCGCTCGGCATGCCACGGGGAACCTGAAAGTCAAACGTTTGGCTACTGGGCGATCCGTCTTCTGCCCGGCGTGGGCAGTTTCCAGAAAACGAAGCCGCTGCCCTCCACGTCTGGCCGCGGTCCAGAGAGAAGCCTACCTGGCAGCTGCCTCCGTAGTGTGTGCTTCCCGGCACGCCTGCTGTGTAAGTGTGGTCGGAAAGCTGGAAGTAGGCGTCTTGGCCAGCCTGCCAGACCACTTGCGCCTCCTGCTCATCGAACATGTCAATATGGCCTCGACAGACACCCGGGCTCGGCAAAGTGGCTTGGCCGTCCTCGTCACAACATCCTAGAGGGAAGTTAAGCTCGGGGTCTACATACGTAGACATCGCGTTGGCTTCTCTAGCACCGCCGAGCGGCCCAGGATACCAAAGCGACCTGGCCAGTCATTAGTCTGTGGTCTGGCCATGTCACGCATTCTGTGGTCCGACTGCTGCAGACGGCGTGCACACGTCATTGTGGGAAGACACTTACATATGCCCACTAACGCCAGCAGTCCAATAAAGTAGGGCGAGAGCTTGTGTGTACATGTTGAGTAAGACAGAAGTGGACTCAATGGATACTACCCCCTGGCTGCGCTGCGATGCATTACGCAACCAGGCACTTTATGTGCACCGAGCCCACGAAACAGGGCGAAGCCGCTTACCATGTACTGTGGCGCTAGCTTACGCGTGACCGGCTTTGGGATCCGCTGCTTGCCTGCCCATCAGGATATGCTGTCGTCTGGACGCCTGGAGACTGTAGGGATGCAGAGGTCGTCGGCAATACCAAATCATCCGATAGATTCGCGGGGCGATGACTAGAATCATAACGACTCGAATGTCGTAGCGGGTACAAACATCTGCTAGTGTAAAGTATGATCACTCTTACTGAGACGCTCGTAGAACACCAAGTGTACTCGTACAGGCTGTGGCATGCAAGGCATATCCTGCCGCCCATGACTTTGACCTCCAGCTGAGCGCCGAAGCCCTTCCATCCGTCCGTCCACGTACGCCGCACGTTCTGGAGCATAGTCCCCGATCACGAGATGGGTTCTGGTACCCGCACCCTGGCTCTCCCAACGGTGGTGGCCAGCACTACTGTGCGTTGTTCCGGATACTCTGCGGACTGGAGACTCTGTCTGTGTCGTTGCCGTCGATCTGCGGAGACTTCTTCTCTAACGAGTTCGGTAGATTTTCCGGTACGCTGCAAGTGCGCGCAGCCGCTGGACGTCGGGCACCGTAGGGGCTCTCTGAATACTTCTTGACCAAGCCCGTATCTTGATAAAGCGCTGCTCGCGAGACGTCACACAAGGCCGTCTCTACGTGAAGTTCTTCTTCGCTGGCTACATTCTCGAGCTGGGGCTCAAAAGGTGCATGGCGACTTTTCGACGTTGCGCAAGCTCTCTGGAGATAGATGGTGGCCCGCTGCGGTCTCCAGTATCAAAGGGCCCTACGGTCGCACTGGTTTGTATGGTACAAACGAAGGAGTTTCCTTCGAACGGATCGACGAAGGAGATTTCCTGCGCGCGAACCAATGGCTGTGCGTGCTGTAAACTCGCTGACCTACTTGTGCCATCCGCCAATGTACGAGCTGGTACCAGCGTGCGTCGTAGCAACTGGCGTAGGACATGCTGAGATGGAGCATTGACACGTCCGTACGGAGCATTGACCAAGGCATCCTGCTCGACATCGCCTGGAGATATGAATACCCTCGCCGTATCATCAGCTTCATACGCGGATACCATCATCCCTGCGCCTTACTAGACCAGTCGCAATCATCATAAGCAACATGGGCGATATGCGCGGTATACACCATATGGGAAAGGTTTCTGTACTCGCTCAGACTTGACAGTATCTCTCCATCACTGGTATATGTCTCTATAGCCTGCGACAAATGCATCCCCTACCCATCGCGAAACTCTGCCCGGACAACATTCAATCAGGGCACATCAGCGCGATTGTCATGGTAAAATGGCCATACTCATCTGCACGACATGAGATGGCTGTGATTCTTGCGGAGCCCAGCTTGAGACTCCGTCGTGCAAATGGGCAGGTAAAGGTGCGCTTCACCAATATCGGCGCCCTATCCCTAACCATGGCCGATATCACCGTCGGAGACGAGATGCAGTTGAGCCTGCAAGGCGCAGTAGCCGAGTGGAAGAGTGAGGCCGAAAAGCTAGAACGGGGAATCACATTCGAGCTGTGCTATACGAAAGATGTGGCCGTACGGGTGCTGCGTAACGGTGTTGAAGTCTTCAATCTGAACACCAATGTTGATGCAGGCATGGTCCCGGTCTCACAGCAACCACGTCCCTGTAGATCGGAGATACGGACAACAGCAGGATGTAAATCGCCATTTTGTGCGAGAAACAGCTTCTAGGCACAAAAGATACAGACGTGGGCACCTGCATCCGGGAAAGAGACGAGCTGTTCTTGGCCTCCGAATTCTGAGAAATAGGACCATACAACAGACATGAATGCATATACCTTGCCTCTGTACCAAGCGGCGCTCTCATCGCCAGTTCCAGCTGTACGACGAAATCCAATATGACAGCCTGTCAAAGAATGCGTTGTGGAGTTGATCGCATAATGGCGAGCACCGTGGGTGGTCATATCAGCGCGCGAGCGTTTGGGAACATCATTTTGCCAATCTTGCCATCACCTGCTGAGGCACGCGTAAGACACACAGCTGCGTAAGCATAACGCTCCCTTCTGTCATGTTTTATACAGTACCGACGCAAGATTCTTCTAGTATTCAGACTATCCATAGCCCAGTGCGATTGCTCCGGCCCATCGCTCTATACCCACGTCTTTTCTGTGCTCTCAAAGGTGATCTCCACAATGTTTGCCGCTACCTTTCGTATGGTAGCCATCCTCGGTTCCATTCCAAATCTTTTGGCTGCCTTTCATGTGTCTGGCCATGTGCCTGCGTCTCTCCCATCCCAAAGCACGCTGCACACTGCCTGCTCGAGTCAGGCGCATGCAGCCGAAACGCTCTTCTCCCTACTCAGCATGTCCGCGATATCGAGCACCATGTATAATAACCAGCCTAGCGCTTTCAACAGTATCAAAGGACCCCGTCCCATCTCCACCATGACCACTACGCTAACGTCTACACACACAATGCCTACGCTCACCACCCATCCCGCGATCCCTAGTAGGGACTACATGGAGATCGTCAATGAGTGGCGCGCGAAATTAAACATGGAGGCTCTTGTGCATGACCCTGAGCTGGAAACCAATGCCATGGACGCCGTGGTGGCAGGGAACGGCGCCGAGACCCACAAGCTCAACCCTGGTACCTTTGGCCAGGTGATAGCTCCAGGCAAGCTAGACACCTTCGAACACGTCTTCGTAGGTGGATGGCTCTGCGAGATTCCTGATCTTCCCGGACTGGGCGACGTCTGCGCAAGTCAGTCGGTAGGCTGGAACCACAACGGGCAGACGGGCCATGCAGAGATCCTCACATCGAAGGATTACGCGCGTATTGGATGCGCGTTGTATGCTGATGTTTGGTGCTGCGACCTTGCATGAGGTGAGTATTGGACTGGGGTTGTGAGAGTTGCTGATGTGCTGCCACGTTCCGATAAGACATGATCTTCCCGGTGGGTTGGATAGCACCGTGAGGCGAAGTGCAGTATGGGTAATTAGTACCATAGCATTGACTACAAACTATTTCGAGTGAATGCAACAGAGCTATGCTGCCAGTACGATGAGCGATTTCAAGATGTACGGCTTGTGCTGTATTACTAACATCCACCGTCCTTCCAGGTCTCTAAGATTGCCAATTTGTATTTGTCTAGACCGAGCTTTGCATGCTGCACGTGCCCGCTTGTTTCGAAGTTCACAGTCCTGACCCGTGGATTCTGGCTTAGCAGCGCCGCAGCATGGTTCTCTATTTCTTCCGAGCATATGAGGTCGTCACCTTCGGAACATAAACAGCACCACGGCGCTGAGCGATTTCACAAGGATTCGTTGAGTAGGCGCTCCCATGTCCTGCTAACGATGTTGTGCTCGAACCCCTTGATGTGATCATAAAAGATCTACTTGCAGCCGAGAACGAAGCAACGGGTGTATTTGCAGACGGAAGGCGCCACCCTTTCAAAGCCAGTTGTCTCTAGCTGCGGGTGTGGAGTCGACGGCATCGAGCCTTCTGAACGAGGTGCACGTCTGGTAGAGCAAGGGCTTGGGGCCATGGTAGAAGCTGCAGATGATACCTCAAGCGCAGTAGTATAATGGTACCTGTCCAAGCTTACTTCCCTAAGCACGACGCATGTTCGCGTGCAAGTGTCTGGAGTGCATGCAATGAGTGCGGAACGTTTCTTACCAAACACCTAGATAGCAGTTGTATTACCTGTCCTCTGCTGCTCGGGTCTTTGGGGGGACGAGAGCTTCGCGAGGTCAGCATCAGCACGAACACATAGACTTTCACCTTCATTGTGCGTAATACTACCAGTTGGTCAGACGTTCGGCACTGGTGTGATGAAGAGAAAGTCTCTTCTCACTTACTGGGTGAAGTGTGGCGAACAGGAACAGGTTTCCTGTGCTCAACCAGGATGCTATGATCTGCGATCGCTTGCGACCATCTCTTCTTTACCTTTTGCCTACATGTACAGCTGTAACCTCAAAGAGATCAGCTTGGTTACGATCGGTGGCAGTAGATCCCGATGCGATAGCCGCATCGTGGGACGCTGATGAAGGGTGCCCTCATGCCACCAGATGCTAGTGTGTGTAATGCATCCTATCTTTCACCCGCCACCCTTCAATGTCTCGCCGGGCATGCGCGTTGCCAAAAGGCTTCAAGCTGGGCAAGCACCGACTTTGCCGGGTCCAGAGACTTTGAGAATCGGCAGTCCAAGGCATTGCAGACAGGCGCTATCGTTATCCGGGTAAGCCCGCCACCAGGCGAGAGCGTTTCTGCTTACAGGCATCACAGACTGCAAACCCAAGTAACAGCATTCGATGTACACGATGCGCATTCTTGTCAAGGTACACGCAGAAGCAAATCCTGGTTGCAAGTTGAAGTGTCTTGCACAAAACCGTGGTATTGGCGGTTGCTTACAGGCCAACGCAATGCCCTTATGGTTCCTGCCCGCAGTGTGACGCCTATTTTGTTGCAGCTGCATTGGAAGAACAGCCGGACTCGCAGGCTGGTCTGCTCACCCTCCACTCCGCTATGATGTATTATCACCTAAAATCTACCGTTGGAGAGACTTCGTCGCACGCTTTCCATTGATCACCATTGCCAACACCCAGAAGTCCGTGTCGCAAGTGAATCTACCCACTCCGCGGTTTGCTTATCACAGTAGGCGAGGTTGCGGACGTGGTAGAGCAGCGGTTGTCGATAGGAAAGCACGGCGCGCCACCAAAACGTTGGCCTTTTCGAGGTTACCTCTGTCCTTGCCAGTCACGAGTGAGCTACAGGTGCTGAACACCTGTACGTCCTCGATAAAACAGTTAGTCGTGATGCGGATATACGGTTGCTGCTGTTGACTGGATGATAATACGCTTACATTAAGCAAGCAGATAGGCCGCAGCAATCAAGGTGATCGTTTTCACGGGCGAAGGAGTGTGTTTCAGCCCGTTCCGGGGGGCGGTTGGGTTCTATTTTCATCGGCACACAACAGTGGGCGAGGGTGGTCTGAGCGGTAAGCAGCTTCCATTTTGCGCACGCCGCTCCGTTGCCATCTTACGCGGGACGCAGCTTCACAAGCGCAATGCTTCGCTTTGGCGTGCCTTCGAGTCCGCTAAGCACGAGAGCTCTCGCACGAATCTCTTCAGACCTTGTCGGGCGTGTGGCGTAAGAGGTGATGCCGTTCAGTCAAGAGCACGTCAGAGTGGGACGTTGCCAACATTGTCGGTTGGCAACGGGTTGGATCAGAAACCCATCCGTGACTGTATGCTGTATTGCGGCTGTGAAAGAAGAGCCTGGGCTCCGTCGTCGCTCTCGTGTTGCTGTGTTGCGGCGAGATGGCTGTTGTTGCGTTGGAGGAACGTGCCATCTTGTGGAGCCTGCTCGCAAATTTTGTTAGTCCGTCTGTGCCGTGGCCACAACGGCGGCTCTACCAGCACCGAATCGAGGCGAAGGGATGCGCGATGGACTATAGAGGCCGTTGCGGCCTCTAGCAGATGTGCTTTGCTGATTTTCTGATGGGCTATCCCAAAACCGAGTTCTCGCTGATTGTCGTGTTTTTGCAGCCTTGTTTTTGTTGAGGTGTGCTGTTCGCCGCGCGCCAAACCGGTGGGGGTGGTTGATCGGCCCTCTTCAACGCCCGCTTCAACGCCCGCTTCAACGCCCGCTTCAACGCCCGCTTCAACGCCCACATCCTACGCACCACGTCCACACCCGAATCGATTGCATAAGACAACTGGAAGCCTTCAGGATGCCTGGTATAACCGGCGCAAAGAGGGCTGAGCGCAAGTCGCAGGGGCTATGAGCATACAACCTTTCTTGTCAGTATGCACCTGAAGCGGGATACACGAACTGTAAAACACATCGTTTCCGCCGAAAGAAACAGCAATCGGCCAGACGCGCACAGAAAAGCGTCCGCCAGAGATCGGAGGACGTTCTTGATACCAGAAGTCCGCCCATCAACGCAAACGTCCACCCTCGGACGACGTTCATGCCAGTCCCGCCTGCACCGTCTCTACAAGCACCTTCACCGTCATGGGATAAGGTAGTATGGGTCTCCTTCCCTGACAAGAGGCCGCTCGACCAAACCGCCACCCTTGCTATTCAGTACTTTCCTGACGATCATGACAGCCTTGGTCACGATGCCTGGCTAGCAGAGGCTCGTGTGCTAGATCTGCGCAATACAGTTATCGATGCAGAGGACGGCGGCTGTTATGTGCACCAGGGGCTGGTTACCATGTTAGCCGTCAAGTCGCGGAACCAAATTGCTGTCGACGCCTACACGTGGGATTGGCTGACCCGTCAACTTCGGGAGAGTCTCTTGTCCAGCTCCTGCCGAGGTGAGGACGGAGAGGCGCTACGCACTGTTTTGTTCCTGCACTGGACCACCGACGAGCCCACAAACCCCACCCTTGACTCAGTTTACAGTGCAGTACGATTGCTTAAGCATATTCACGGAACGGCATTTCGGGCCTACCCGAACGAGAGTGAGGCGTGGCAAGAGAGAGCCAAACTGGGCGACATCCGAGCTTTAGATGATATTGCCCGCTCCTCTCCGCCCGAGTTTTCGTATCGACCGAAGACGTGTTTCGGGCACGGTCCGTGTGCGCTCCAAGAGGAGAGCATCACCGTTCATAAGAGAACCCATAGTGGCTGCGCTACGCACGTGCATATTCGAAAGCAGAGAGACAGGCAACAGCTTACATGCAATGTGGAGATGCCTGCGTCGAAGCAGCCGTCGAAGCAGAGGAAAGGCAGGAAGAGTATGCTAGCGAAGACGAACAAGTCATCGAAAGATCCCACCTACGATGCGACATCTAGTGGTCAAACGCACTGGTTCCACCAAGAGTTCGTTCCGGCCTTGCGAGACTATGAATTCAGAGTTTTCATTGTCACCGAGCGCGATGAACAGGGTATTCGAGGCCGAAGTGGGCGGATTGTCGCTATTGCGAAGACGGCCTTCAACCAAGAGACCCAGGCACTTGCATCCCGAGAGTTGCTGTCGGAGGACCTGGAGCCTTCGTTAACACGATCTCATCTCGAGCAGTTTTGTATTTGGGTCTTTGAAAGCCTTCGAGCGCGAACTGACAGTATGGTGTTCTTCGAGTCACTCGAGGTTGGCACTCGCCTCGATATCGGCGTCGCAGAAGACGGGATGGGTGAGAAACGGCTCTTCGTGAATGAGATTACGCGATGGTACGGAGCCCACTACTTCTCTCACAACATATGCTCGGAGCCTAAGACCCAGATCTGCAAGGCATTTGCTCATGCCTTTGGCGAACTTCTTCAGAGCGGCATGGGGGACGTCTTCTGACGGGACAACTGAAGACTGAGCGATCTGCACTCAGCAACCTATCGGGTTTGCGTAAGTTGACGGAAGGTGTTACTATAGGAGAGCGTCAGGCTAGATCACCTGCAGGGACCTCGAATGATGCTCAGAATTGCATAGTATCAACCGCCTCGTTCGACTTTGTGCTCCACCTCTGCTAGCTCCCGACTGTAAGGGGCTACGGTCGAGAGGCTGTCGCCAGACGCACCCAGGGTTGTATCCGACAGAGAAAACGAACTACGGGTGTTCAGACAGAGCTCGGATCAGAACAACAATTCTACACGTTCTCGCCATTCTCAACGGTGGAGCCCAAGTGTCATGCAGATGAACGTGAGGTCTCCTAGCCCACACCTTATCGAGAGAAGGACTAGCCAGGCTACAGCCCATTAGGTCAACTAGAGTAGTATTGGTTATAAGGTGGTTATAAGCATCCTAGCCAACAGTCTCCTGCACATCTAGGTAGGCGGGGCACGCATTCGTCGACTAGCTGAACTTGGCGGTAAAGTAATGCTGCAGGCATCAGCCTCTTCTTCGTCCGAAGCATAGCGGTGTGCTTCTTTCTAGTTCAATGCAGTAGATATCGTGGCTGTTTTACTTTGACAACGACGCCTGGTACTCAAAGTTAATCATCACATCTAATCTCGACGGTCTGTACGACAAGACTCCTCAGTGTCGGCGAGAGGCACACAGTTTCTGGGCTTCATTAGATCCGCTGCTGCCAACGGGCTGAACGGCATTGGCTTTGACACAAAGAGACATAAGACAGCGGACAACGAGTGGTCTCCATGTCACGGGTTTGACCAAGAAGATCACAAATTCGTCTCCCATCGACGGCCGACAAAGACACCATGAAGACAGTCCACGTAGATGAGCTACTATACAAATTCATTGCCAGAGTAGGCGGCATCCCATGACCTATGACACTAGCGAAGGCGACATTTCGGTAATCCTATTGCCCTTTCCTTCCATTGTTGCCTGACTTCCGGTCCACAGGGCCTGCCAGTTCGCAATGCGCAGGTCGACTTGCCTTTCTCTTCGCCCGCACTGCCGGCTCATTCAACATACCATCAAGTTCGTACCCGCCGGTAAACCGAATGCGCTGTGAAAGTTCATGGAACTACGTCGAAGCGTATCCTGTGTACTGTCGCAGCATGCCTCCTTTGCCACACGGGATGGGGCTTCTCGGCGCTGATGCTTGTCCTGCAGCCTCTGGCTCTACTGGTTAAGATCACATTCAGAAGTGGACGGTGAATAATCCAGCAGAGAAGCCGCTAACGATTCTTTTGACTGATCGCAGTGATGTCGGCTTCAGGAACGGCATTCCGATACGTGAAACTATCCAGCCAGGTTGTTGAAATCCTCTCACATGCTAGGTAGGTGTATGGCGTACAATGTCTGGATTTCGGCCTCGTTCTTGCTTCAAAATCCTTCTTGGCACTGCTTGGAGGCCGTCGGCACGGTAGTTTCACCGAGGTAGTTCCCTGCGAATCCTCTCGTACGCTCGCGCGAAGAGGCAGATCTCGCTGGGGGCTGCCACATACATCTGCTCAGCCCATTTCACTTCAGTCCAGTTGTGAGGACACTGCCCAGTGTCAAAGACAGATCTGACGTAGGTAGGCCCCACCTCGGCGTGCAGCTCTTGCGGACCAGTGCACATGAACGGCTCCAGATCTAGATAAAGTCGCTTGACCTCTTCCACATAGACCGGTTCTATGCCGCCAATGGAGAGAGTGGTAAGATCAGGGACCATCACCGTACGCATGCTAAGGAGGTTGCTGAGTTGACTCGGTGACGTCGTCTTCTCCGCCTCAGATAAACCAAACACAAGTGTCTGCACGTTGGGGGGGACCCGCACAGACAGATGCCGCTCTTCCCACCCGACGCTGTCGTTGGTAACCACATCATCCTCAACCGCAACGTAGTGCCACATCTCTGGCACGGTGACGAGAACCTTGAGCGCTGTCATGTGTGCGAGGGACTGTATGAGCGCAAGCCTGTCGTCAGTCTTGTCTTGGTAACGGTGGACGTCCAAGTCGAGTATCAGAGCGTGTAACGTGGTCTCGTGGGGTCTGAGAAGCTCGACAAACTTAGCAGGTGAGGGGCTCCAAGGTCCGACCTCACATCTTCTGCTTGTGTACAAGAAGCTCTTCAAGCCGCGGCAGCCTTGCAATAACGACCGCAGATCCGATGCTCGTAGACAGCAGTTCTCCAACTCGATCCGTTCGAGGGCCCGCGTCCCGGACAACAGAGCCAACGGTGGAAGCTCTTGTGGCATGGGCTCGCGCTCGGTGAGCTGTAGACGCCCTGAGGTAGCGTGGAAACCTGCAGAACACGCAGTCTGCCTGAAGCCAGCAGCGGTTGGAAGAAAGTAAGAGGCCACTGCAGCTCGCCGTCGATTGCACAAGCTGTCAGTGTCCGCAACGCTGGGAAGCCGTGC
>NW_025091342.1:134775-140157 GCF_907166805.1 Alternaria atra
CCAGGATGACCATCTTACGCTTACACGGTGCAAGACAGTACGCCAGCCGCAGCCTCCAAGACTTATCCTTGGATAATCAGTCTCACGCATTGCGAGGACGCGTTGTATGGAAGGTAAGCTGCTTGATTCTGCAAAGACACGCTGCGATAGAGTAGAAAGAACAAAGTGGCTGTCCTCTGTGCGTTCCCAGTCATCGAACACGTTCGTTCGCTGCCTTGATTGACTCTTTGGCCCTGTATTCTACGATTCCAATATGGTTGATAACCTGCAATATGGCTACAATGAGCGAACGTGCAGAGACTGGTACGGAACCTGATATCGTTTGTACAAGGCCCCAGTAACAGTGTACAGTATGCAGAAGGACGAAGAGATCAGAAAGCTCGAGGCGGAACTCGGGAAGACAACCAAAGACTACAGGGACGCTCTGGAGAAGGAGCTCCAAGACACCAGAAATGTTGTGGGAAGGCTCGAGTCCGAGAAAGATGAGATAGAAGCAAAGGCCAAGGGTTATGAAATACAGGTGGGTTTATCTCGATTGATACATCTCGGTCGTGGCTCACGTTAAGGACAGATCAAAGCAGCGGAAAAGAATTACCAGAACGAAGTGCAGAACATGGAGGATTGTAATTCTGCGTTGTACGAAGAACAGGCTGCCCATGAGGAGCTCAAGAAATTGCTCAAGGAGACTAAAGATGAAGCCAGAGAGCAGATCAAGTATGAAAAGAACCGACGAGAAGAAGTGGAGAGGACAAACAAGATTTTACGAGAACATTTATCAGCCGCATGCCGGGAAAATGAGACACTGCAGCATGGTCTGTCAGAAGCCCACAAAGAGAAGAAATTGCTGATAGAAGCTCTCGAAAAAATATCCGGCACCAGTCCCTTAGTTTCAAACACTCCAACGGTTGGGTTGGACAACTCGCAAATCGACCTGTCTCATGACGATAACAGGGGCATCAGCGATGATCACACGGCACTGTTGGCAAATTTGACGACACAAAAGTCTCCGTCCAGTCGTCGAGATAACGGACCGAACATAAAGTCGTTCGACCAAGAATTTTCTGCTATAGGGAAACGGAGCGCTGAGTTCACTTTGGACGAGAAAGCGGCCTCGGGAGCAACAGAATATGATGATGCTCGAAAGAAGCTAAAGACAATGCATCCAAGAACTTCTCGAGATGTAAATTGGGCGCCGACTGAAGACCAAAACGGGCACACGCCCAGCAAGTTTGAATTCACATTTTCCGTTCCCGCTCCTGGATCCAAACACGCTCCTCCAGTCTCTAGGAGTCCAAAATCTGCAGCAAGAGACACCACAGATGGCCAGATTGCGTGGCCGAATCTATCTGACAAGGCAAGTGCCAGGTCCTGACTAGCGGCAGTGACTACAAGGTCGACTGGCGAACCCATGGATCACGTGGTGATTGGTGACACCACCTTCATTGCTCTCTCTTTATTGATTCAGCATCAAGGGGATTCAAAGCCAGTGAACACATTGGGAATAGTTGTTGCGGTGGATGAACACAATTTGCAGATCACAGATTGGTCTAGGAGAGATTTGACTCCTATTAGGGTGGAAAGAGATGCATCCAGCCCGAAGGGCAGGAATAATGTTAGCAAGCACCCAGGCATCGAAACTGAGCGGGTTGTCGATAAAGGCGATTGTCTCCTGCTCAGCAGGTTCTTTGTGTGGTTTGATTTGGAGAGAGAAGGTCTACCATATCTGCGGAAGAGGTCTGCCCATGGAAAGCCAGCTGGAACGTCGTGCATATGGAGATATGGGAGTGATCAATGTATCGAGTGTAACCGGACGATCGGCGCATCCGAGCTGCAGGAAATGAGTAAGCTCCACAGCTGGTGGCGTTCGAATCGTAAGGTAGATAAGTAGACTGTTATAATCCGCGTAGCCCCCTAATCTAACTTTGTTTGATCATCCATTTCGTTGCTTCGTAACTACACGTGGGGCATGAGAACATGTGAAGGTTTAGAAGAGGTATAGCAGGCCAGAAGTTGTCGCGGGTGTGAACCTCGTTGCTGATAACGCTGTGCGATGACCTTCATATAAACTGAGCTAGGATGCTGCATTCAATGTGACATTTACTCTTTTCCAACCATTCAAGCTACATTGTCCGCACCCAACCGTGCGACAAGAGGATTATCTTGGCAGCCAAACCTCAATGTGTCAGACCGATCTTGCTGAGTAGTGTAACGTTAGACACGGGAAACAACGCTCAGGAAGCAATATCTCCCGATAGAACCATGCAAGATCGGAATTTAGTCACTCGTTGACGTATGCGCATGACCGACGCCCTTCCCTCGATGCTGATGCATTACGGCAGTTTGGGCTCTGTACAAAGGAAGATGTGACACCAGGCCAGAACGCATGTTGCATGCAGAACGCTAGTGGGCAGGTACCAAGATCGGGTGTCACCATGTCAAACTCCATTACGGGTCAGAATCGCATAGTAGCACAGTTCACGTTGCCCATTTCACGAACTTTGCAGCTGTCATCAGGCAATTGGCGGCAAAAAAAGCGAAGATATTTTGTGTATTACTGTATTGTCTACTTCGGAACTAGGTCCATGCCTGTGGTTCATGTTATTGATCTCTGTGGTATGGAGTCAGGGGAGTATTTGCCAGTGCCGGAGGAAGTACGGTATGGTTGGATATCGCAAAATGGTTCGTACTCTCGTCCAAGGTTTGATTAAAGCAGAGCGTGATGAACTGGGGAAGGCAGGAGCGAGGATGTGATGTGGGATGGGAGGGCACACGTTCCTGCTTCGAGTCTCTCCTCAGATGGAGCAAGGCAGGCCATTGCGGGCACAGTTGCGCCACAGTCTGAGTGTTGCCTCGACTGATCACGTCGCCTTGATGGCGGCAGGTAGAGGTCGAAGACCATAGCGACGGTTGGGGCGCCGATACGTCTTACGCATAGTCTTTTTGTCACGGTTGTTATGAGATTTATCGATGTTGCGGGCGTTGTGGGCGTTGTGGGTGTTAGGGGTTTTATGGACGGGTGGGGTCAACCGCATTGATCTGGTAATTCTCACTCCAGGCTTGACCATGATAACGGGTTTCTTGCCCATGTTGAAGGTAATCGCTGGTTCTTCTTTGCGAGCCAATATGGTGAGTGATGAGAGAGCTGACCTTTATATACTACCGAGCGCTGGTGGAACTACGTACTGAACACTTCAGATATCCTGGTCATGGGCCTTCATATACACTTATAGTGATGATGCTGACAGATCTTCTCTGCTTCCGCACGCCTGAAACCTCATAAGCAGCACGAAGCGACGTGTTATCTCTCCAAGATAGCAGCTTCGGATTGCCGTATGCCTGCATCAGGGGAAATGGTAAGCCTATCCGTTAAACTACACAGGAGAGGAGCGAACAGCAGAGTAAGGTCGCTTACAGTCAGCTACTTGCATTCTGGACGGTCAGAAGTTTCGTAGACTGATGCTGCGATGGACACGATTTGGCATAGTACATGTAGCTACTACCAAGACTTCTCGAACCATGTACTGGCACAGACGCCACCCCGTCACGATCGTGCCCCTTCGCTCGCTGGAACACTAGTTCGCACCTTACTATATAGCGCGAGGTTTGCTACGGTGGTAAGCGCGCTCACCTATACAGAGCAAATGGCTACAGGCAGATACTGTTCACATGAATATAGCCATCACGAGAAGTAGAGGCGAGAAAAGTGTGAAGGCAATGCAATTCGGTCTAGTAAACACTCCTTCCAGCCCTTATACGCCTTCTGCAAATCACAGACGTTGAATCCCAATGCTGATCCTGCCATCGGCTGAACGCTGCGTTTAACACACACTACAGTTCGACAATCTCATCTCATTGGTGGTTACCCAGCAGAGCTGTCAACTGCAGCATTTCGTCTATAGAGCCTTGTTGTGCGGCTAGTGTTTCTTTGACCTTCAGCAGGCAGGATACGAGAGCATCGATGAAGGCATTGCGAGTGTCTCCAGATTGGTTGGGAAGCACCGTGGGCTCATTCGTACGTGCGGCACTGGTAAAGTTGCCAACATGTTCGCTACTGTTGGAAAAACCAGAGTAGATCGAACGAGAGACGCTTGTCTGGCACATATCCGCAAAGCTGTAGCCGCCATATGCCTCGCGTGTTGGGGTCCAGGCTGGCTGATAGCCTGAGAATCCTGGCCAGTAGGGAGCTGCGGGCGACCTACTGGGAGGTTGCGCGTAGCTCTGTGGCTGGTAGTTGTATGTTTGATGACAGTCGTACACCTGACTAGACGACTGGTGCTGGTAGATCCTGGCTGAGGTGTGCGCAGACTGTGCAGAACTTGTGAAGGTCGTGCTGGAGTCGATTGAAAAGGGCAGAGGTGACAGAAACGGCTGTGGTTTAGGGCGTTGCGGCGCAACTGCGCAGTCCACACGTAAGATGGGTTTGCTGGGCTTTGTAGGCGACGCTCTGGCTCTCTTTCGGCTGGGCGAGCTTGTCGGCTCCGTGGCCGATAGTGTGCGCTTCCTCGAGTTTGTTCCGAAATCCATTTGCAAATCGACAAATATCTATTCCGTTAAGGTGCATGCGGGCTGCAGGCCCAGGGATGATATGTAAGGAACCCTACCCACTGTGTTCCCAGGGAACAGTCACCGCTCAGGGTGAGACTGTACGTATACCTTTGCTTACGGCTAGAGAAAGAAAGTAAGACATAAGCTGTGTCGTATGTTGCGTGCACAACATCTCTCTTGCGTACACAGTGCTTCTATGTCGCGCGTAATCCTCGTTGTACTGCTCAGGTCCGCTGGTACAGTGATAGGCTTTTATCTTCGGCAGCGTCTTATTGACTATCATCACTTACGGTGGGTGCTCGCCTTAGCAGAATTGTAACACGGAATGACTGTATGCGGTCCAAGAAAGGGAGTCAATCTCAAGATGTGGTCTGGCGGCCTCAGCTGTGGCGCCCACGATTGAGCAATCGTTTGTGCACGAGAAAGTCATCGCTGAGATGAGATTATGTATTTGTAGTTTGACCATTCAGTGAACCCATCTCGCGCCTCTGTCATGGACATTGTGCAAGTCAGATTAGTACTTCAGTAACGAGTTTGTTCGTTCCTCTCTGCTATCGAATGTTACGCAATGGCGTGCATGATGCGCAACGTGTGTTTCCCGTTGTAAAAAACGATCGCTTCAAGATATGCGTCCACGAAACATTTGGGAGACGTCTCTATGAATTGCTATCTGGCTAAGAACGCAAACAGTTCATCTATGGTGCAGCGCTACTGACTACGACGTTTTTGGCGCTTCACTCCAGCCTGCTTTCCTGCTACACCTCCCTTGCGTCTGGTAGTGTTCATAGTGCTGTGATGAGTTCTCCTCGATAGGGACGCGATTTCATGCTCCGCTCG